>NW_004949242.1:140285-157819 GCF_000317375.1 Microtus ochrogaster | reverse complement strand
GCACGAAGTTTAGGGGAGAAACCAGTAACTGACCTAACTGAAGGTCCACTTCATGAGGTGGAACCCACACAAAATTCTGTTTGGGTGACCAAGAACCTGAGTTTGGATAGCCCATGGACCTGGGGAAAAACCAAATAATACTTATCTACAAAAAGAAAAAAAAATTCCTGATAAAGTAACTCCTATACCCATAGATCAATGCATTGTTCACCCAACATCAGAGAAGCTTTTCTTGCAGCAGATCATAAAAATTAGAAAGATCCATAGCCAGACACTACAAAGGGAATAAAAGCCTTTGGAACACTCAGCCCTAAATGAACTATCTCCATCAAATTCCTCCCCTCAGAGCTCAGAGAACCCTGCTTGAAGAGAAGGCAAGAAAACATAAGAGCTAGAGTGGATGACGGACACCAAGAAAACAAAACCCTGTAAATCAGTTGTTCTCAACCTTCCTAATGCTTCAACCCTTTAATACAATGCCTCATGTTTTGGTGATTCCCCCAGTCATAAAGTTATTTCATTGCTACTTCATAAGTGTAATTTTTGTTCTGCTATGAATCACAATCTAAATATTTTTGGAGGTAGCAATTTGACATAAAGAAGCACAATAGTATAACAACTCTCTTCATATTCACCATTCTGGCGACACTCAATATTTCCACGAATTATCCATTTCTGTAGTATTTATTTTTTTTTAATTTAATTTTAGTTGGGGGTGGGGACAAAGTCTTGATATATAGCTCAGGCTGGCTTAGAACTCCATATCCACCCTCTTCAGCGTGTGCCTTTCATATGCGGTCACCGTTGAAACATGAACAATTAACTTAAAGCTTTATATTTTACTTATTTTAACAATGAAGAATATAAGTGTGGACAGTTAATAACCTTAGTGATTTTGATGTGTGTGTCCATTAGGGGAACATCTGAAGTAATTTGTCTCAGGATTTGCACTCCTTGTTCTCTGGGTGCGGGCCTTCTCAGATAAAGGAGTTCCCGCTTGTTCCAGCGATGGTCTGGGAATTTTCCCAGAACTTTAAGTCAAGTCACACTGTTTAAGCCCCAACTGATGCTGCAGTCAGCGACCTTTGAGGCAATTTCTCTGAAGGAACTACATTACCCACAATGCAGTGCTCCTTGTGGGAGCATTTCCGTTTAGGCGGGACTTCCGGAATCTTCCTCTCGTCAGGCATCTTGACAGTTCTATGGCCAAACTTTGGAACCTGAACTAGGAGATCGGGTCTCCAGGGCCAGGCGAGCAGCGGTCCCTGCTCGCCCCACTTTGGTGCTGCTCTGGCAGGTGAGGTCCGTGGCCATGAATCCTGCGCAGGTGGGTCCTAGGTTCTCAGACCTTCTCCTGTCATCCTCATCACAAATCCGCAAGTGGCTGCTAGGCAGGTGACCAGTGTGGGTGGGAGAACTGCGGATTCTGACCACCAGTGGAATGTAGGGTGATGTGATGGCAAAACAAAACACGACCAGAGCAGCATACATGGAACGGTCGAAAAATGCCAGCTTTTTTGAGCCCCGTCCGCACCAGAAATTGCAGCCCTAGTTCCTATCCTGTGTGACATGCTTAAGATGAATTGTGTCCTCATTTGGGAACTAAGGAGCATTTTGAATGATGGAGAAAGATGATCTTAAAAAGATTAAAAAATGAGTCTACTGTGGGGTTGGGATGATAAGGACTGAAGCAGGGACTCAGTCCGGGAAGCTATTGCAGTTGACTCTAGAATGTTCTGGTAGTAACTGGACTAGCACAGGGTCGGGCAAGCATGGAATGGATTCTAGATAGTCATCAAATTCTGGAGATTGGTGTGGAGATGAAACCATCAAAATTTCCTGCTCTGTCAAATGTGGTCCTGAAAGCACGGACTGATGAGCTGTCCCCACCTCCCCACTTCCCCATTTTACAAACATCTGAAAGGTTGGAAATGTAAGTTACAGTGGTGAAGATTTTTTAGAAGGATTAAGAATTGGTTTTGGACATGCTAAATGCAAGGTGCCTCACACTGCAACCAGCAGGAAAGCTGGCAAGCTATTCTGGTCCAGCATCCTGGGGAAGAGATCTCTGGAGACCTCACCGGTGAGGTATGAGAAGTAAAGATTTGGCTGAGGTTCAGAGTTATTATGGATATTGTTTTTTGTTTAAGAAGAGAAACAGGATACTTGAGGGCAATTTTCCATTTGGCTGAGGATCATGTGACTTAGCAGGTGAATGAATTTAGGTATTCTTCTTGTTTGAAGTGGGAGCTTCTAGATGAAGATGAGACATTTTACTATTGTGGTATGATGCACTCTATGCATTATACTTACTGTCTCCCTATCTCCCTGGATAGGAGAGCTGTCCTAGGCTTCTGGGCTGGCAGTATTCCTTTTTCATTTTATTTTATTTTTTTTTTTAGCTAGGGCTTTGTTTTTCCTTACCTTAGTTGGGCCATAGCTACTACTGTTTTCCCTGATTCCCTCACAAAGGTTCTCTGGGTGCCAAGCCTCAGACATAATGACTTTTCTCCACCACTCACTTTGCTCCCCAATTCTTGCTGTCTGAAGACTACCCAGGGTATGTTTGAGGATCGAGGTCCTTAAGGTTATCCCTGTAGATCACACCCTAGATGCATTCTCCCTGGCGATGGGAC
Source organism: Microtus ochrogaster (assembly GCF_000317375.1). Taxonomy (NCBI): domain Eukaryota; kingdom Metazoa; phylum Chordata; class Mammalia; order Rodentia; family Cricetidae; genus Microtus; species Microtus ochrogaster. The sequence goes on along the minus strand of NW_004949242.1, from coordinate 155,183 downwards.
TTTGTCCACAGGTAGCACACTTTAGGGATCCATGATCTGTCTCCTTTATCTAGCGTTTTCTTGGATCAGCAAATAACTATTTCAGTCATCATAATCATTGTTTGTGGAACTCACTGGACTGTCCCTGCAAGGCAGGCTTTATTTTATTGTATTTTCCTTCCAGTCTTGCATGGGTGGGTTTTAACCTCACCTACCCTTTCCTGGTGATTCTGTCTTCCAGATCCTTTATGGTTCCTGAAATATGGCCAACAAGAGAGTCCTGGGCACTTGACTGAGAGGTGATGACTCTAAGCACAGGAGAAGGGACTTGGATCAACTCAAGTAAGTAAGAACTAAAAGAGGGCATGGCTTTCAAATATTTTTCAGATAGTATCAGAAACTACTGTTTGATGCCAGTGCCAGAGGACATACCTTCTTGTGTTCTTTTCCTTTCCATCTACTCCTTTTGTTATTTCTCTTCTAATTTCTGACCCCGGGCTTTTCTCCCCACACCTCTAGTGCAAGTATCTTCTGTTGCTCCCTCTACAGTCCTTCCCAGTATCGGGCTGAACTAAGGTCATTGTACTGATCTAAGGTCACTGGGCTAAACTAATATCATTAGGTGCATATATAATCCTTTAATAGTCCTTGAATATAAGCCAGTCATTAAAAAATTCCTGGGCCCGTATATACACGTATACACAACTCTGCTATTTTACTAGCAGTCAAAGCCTGTCTAGAAGTCATTTTAGAGAACTAATAAGGAGACTAGTTTTTTCCGTGTACTAACCTCATTCTTGTATCTTATCATACAGTCTTCTCTATTCTATAATCACTGGATCCTAACATTATATAGAGTACTATCAAACTGATTGTACTTTTGTCTCGTCAACCTCCCTATACACTTAGCCTAGACTTATGTGCTGGCTAGTTTTATGTCAATATGACACAAGCTGGAGTTATCTGAAAGAAGGGAACCTCAATTGAGAAAATGCCTCCGTAAGAATCATCTGTAAGACATTTTTTAAATTAGTGATCATTGAGTACGCCCCAGCTCATTGTGGGTAGTGCCATCCCTTGACTGATGGTCCTGGGTTCTATAAGAAAGCGGAGCAAACAACCCAGTAAGCAGCACCCTCCAAGGCTTCTGTATCAGCTCCTGCCTCGAGGTTCCTGTGACACATCAGTTCCTGTCCTGGCTTCCTGTGGTGATAAACAATGATGTAGAAGATAAGCTGAATAAACCCTTTCCTCCCCAGCTTGCTTTTGGTCAGATGTTTATCACAGCATTAGCAATCCTAACCGAGACATTGTAGATTTCACTGTTTTTTCCACCCTCAGGTTGTTGGTGTGCAGTGAAGGATGAAGAAGAACTTCTTGAACCAATCATTTCTCTTGGAGCGCCACATGTTAACACTCCAAAGGCAGCTTCTTTCTTCACGCAGACAACTTACCCTTGTGACGTATGTGACCCCATTTTGAATGGTCTTTTGGATGTGGACGAACACCAAGGAACACACACTGCACTTATAACATGTTCATGCAGGGCATGTGAGAAACAGTTCTGGTTAAGTGAAAGCTTTTGCCAGAACCTGAAGCATAACACTGTAGAGAATTCTTCACAAAATAATCAAGGTGAAGCCTCGTTAGTTAAGAATTTCAAAGGTCATGTAGAGCCTTACTTTTCAGAGAAGCCTTCTGCGTTTGAGGTGGCGCAGAGGAAGCTTCAGGACCATCCGATTGGTGCCCGACGAAAGGTCACCTACAGCCAGAAGATAGCAGGGAGCATTGAGAACGAAGACAACTTTCGTGTTGGACAAATGCATTATAAGTGTAGTGAGTGTGGGAAAGGTTTTAACCGCAAAGATACCCTGGTGCAGCACCAGAGGATCCACAGTGGAGAAAAGCCTTTTGAGTGCAGGGAATGTGGGAAAGCCTTCAGCCGCAAAGCCACACTCGTCCAGCACCAGAGGATCCACACTGGAGAAAGACCGTATGAGTGTGGTGAATGTGGAAAAGCCTTCAGTCGCAAAGACAACCTCACTCAGCACAGGAGAATCCACACTGGAGAAACGCCGTACAAGTGCACTGAATGTGGGAAATACTTTAGCCATCACTCCAACCTCATAGTACACCAGCGAGTTCACAGTGGATTGAGGGCTTATAAGTGCAGTGATTGTGGGAAAGTATTCAGACACAAATCTACCCTTGTTCAGCATGAAAGTATCCACACTGGAGAAAACCCTTATGATTGCAGTGTTTGTGGGAAATCCTTTGGGCACAGATACACCCTCATTAAACATCAGAGAATTCACACCCAGACGAAGCGTTTTGAATGCACTGAATGTGGGAAGCTTTTCAGTAGAAGCTCTGATTTTATAGTACATCAAAGGGTTCACACTGGGGAAAGGCCTTTTGTGTGCAGCAAGTGTGGGAAAGATTTCATCCGAACCTCCCACCTTGTTCGGCACCAGAAAGTTCACTCTGGAGAAAGACCATATGAGTGCGGCGAGTGTGGGAAAGCCTACAGCTTAAGCTCCCACCTGAATCGGCACCAAAAGATCCACGCAGCCAGGAGACTGTAGGAGTGCTTGCAACACAGTGTTCAGTCAGGTGCCGAGTCTCAGATAGAGCTATGTTGTATTTCTGACCAGCTCAAGTAACTTGCCAGCGTTCTTTCACTCAGTGCATATGGCTGAAATCACTTGAACTCCTCCATCTTGGTTTTTCCAACATCCTCTGGAAAGAAAACTTAATTACTCAGCTCAGTCCCTGTGATAATTGTGAAGCACACGTGATAACAGTAGGATTTCTCTCTCTGTCATAACTGACTGGTAGACTTGTCTTCAGCTAAGATGGTCTGAGCTGTGCTTGTATTTGGCTTGCAAAGATAATTTACTTCATGGATGTTGTTTTTGTGTGAAATATTTTTATTTGTTGACTTGAGACAGTACTGTTATTTGGCCTAAGCTAGCCTTGAACTTCCCTTTCCTCAGTTTCTTAGTAGCTGAGAGTTTAGACATGTGCCACTATCCCGAGCTCTTTATGAACTTCATAACATACTGTTTTTTTCCCATCTTTTATGTCATCCAGCCAGAACAATTACTTTTCTCCTATTACTCTGCTTTCCAATGATAAATGCCTTAGAATTGTGACTTTTAATCTTAGAAAGGCGAGAGTGTATTGAAAACAGATAGGATTTGACAAACTAAAGAGGTAAACAGCCCTGTATTTTAATAGGACAGCGAGTTGCTGGAGAGCAATTCTTAACCCAGTTATGGTGTTACCTTGTATTGTTGAAAAAAGCTTCATGGATAATAATTTCAGGTATTTGGAGGATCTGACTTGACTGGATTTCAGAGTTATTGGAAGGACCACGAACTGGTTTTGTAAAAACTTGCCGTGTGCTTGGGAGCAGAATGCAACATTTGTCTCATTTCTAGCGCATGTGCTATCTCCTTGCACAATCGAGGAGACCTCTATGGCTGTATTCTCTGGGGTCAGGATTGGGATATAGGCTACCATATATATAACCCAAAGTGCTGCTAAACAATAGTATGGAAATAGTGAATGTGAATATTTGGAATTACAGATTAATTTCAATTAACTACAGGGGAAATTCTTTCTTTGAATTTTTATTTTTGCTAAGAACATTCTTAAATGTTCTACTCAGGATAACTGTGTAGGATAAGAAGATCTGTAGAATTCTTCGGGATAAAGTGCTGTACCACTTAGAACCAAGGTTACTGGTTCAACATAGATTTTTTTTCTAGATTCCTATGCCTTCCTGAGATCTTTGCCAAATGTATTTGCTTTATAGGTAGTAACCCCAAGAGAAGAGTGATATGATTCAAGAATGATTCAAGAACATAACTTTTGTGAGTTGCCAGAATTCTTAGTTATAGAGGAAATGGCCTTTGTTGCTTACAACTGGGGAGATGGATTCCTAAGGCATGTGCAGTGATATGGTAGAATTACTATATTAATGTCCACTTGTTTGATTTTACAGTAGAAGTAGGTGGTCTAGAAAATTATTTTAATTATTTTTAGGCTTTATGGAGTGTAATCAGCATACTCGATCTATATTGTGTAGTTTGATATATGTGTATGTACTGTAAAGCCATTCTAGCAGTGATGTTGATCATACCCCAGAGTTCTAAATTTACCTTCTTCATGCTCTTCACTCAATTCCTAGGCAGCCGCGAATTTTACTGTATATATGTTCTTCAAGAGGTTATATGTCAATGTGACTATGAAGTGTTTATGTACATTTTGTCTTCTGTTTGTCCGAATAGCTAATTTGACATGTATTTACATTATGTGTGTGAATAGCTCATTTATTATTGACTACTGGAAATATAGATTTACTACAATTACTTTATTATCATATTGGTGCAGGAGAATTGTCTGTATTCTGTCAATCATGTTATAAATAAACGCTGATTGTTCAGGCAGGAAATATAGGCGGGAAAACCAGATAGGAAGTAAAAATGATGTAATGAGAACAGGAGAATTCTAGGAAGGAGGAAGTTGATTCCTCTCTCTCCTGCCAGATCACCAAAGCAGCAGAATGTGAACTGCTCCACTGAAAAAGGTACTGAGCCACATGGCTAAAATAGATCAGAAAAATTGGTTAATCAAGATGTGAGAGTCAGTGAGAGGCTAGAGCTAATGGGCCAATCAGCTTATAATTTATGGAGACCTATGTGTGATTTTCTTTGGGGCTAAACAGTTGTGGGGTACTGGGCGGGACAGAAACCACAACAAGCAGCCTGGCCAGCCTTCATGTTACAGACCGCGTTGCTGTAACAACAAACAAGCCAGGCCCCCATGCATGTTACATCATATTTGTCATTTTTCTTGCTCCGTTTTCTAAATATTAAAAACAGTTGTTGCCATTTGAACTTCTTCTGTTGAGAATTCCCTGTTCAGTTCAATGTGGCCCAAAACACTTAAGGTCATGCTCAACCTCCTTAGCAATCAGGGAAATGCAAATCAAAACAACTTTGAGATACCATCTTACACCTGTCAAAATGGCTAAAATCAAAAACACCAATGATAGCCTTTGCTGGAGAAGATGTGGAGTAAGGGGAACATTCATCCATTGCTGGTGGGAATGCAAACTGGTGCAACCACTTTGGAAATCAGTGTGGCGGTTTCTCAGGAAATTCGGGATCAACCTACCGCAGGATCCAGCAATACCACACTTGAGAATATACCGAAGAGATGCCCAATCATACTACAAAAGCATTTGTTCAACGATGTCCATAGCAGCATTATTTGTAATAGCCAGAATCTGGAAACAACCTAGATGTCCTTCAATGGAAGAGTGGATGAAGAAAGTGTGCATGTTAGAGTACTACTCAGCAGAAAAAAAAAATGACATCTTGAATTTTGCATGCAAATGGATGGAAATAGAAAACACTATCCTGAGTGAGGTAACCCAGACCCAAAACGATGACTATGGTATGTACTCACTTATAATTGGTTTCTAGCTATAAATAAAGGACATTGAGCCTATAATTCGTGATCCTAGAGAAGCTAAATAAGAAGGTGAACCCAAAGAAAAACATATAGTTATCCTCCTGGATATTGGAAGTAGACAAGATTGCCAGGGAAAAATTGGGAACTTGGGGGTGGGGGTGGGATGGAGGTAAGGGGAGATGGGGAGAGAAAAGTGAGAAGTGGAGGATGGGGAGAGCTTGGGGGAATGGGATGGTTGGGATGGAGGAAGGGTGGATATGGGAGCAGGGAAGTATATATCTTAATTAATGGAGCCATTTTAGGGTTGGCAAGAGACTTGACTCTAGAGGGGTTCCCAGGTGTCAATGGAGATGTCCCCAGCTTGTTCCTTGGGCAGCTGAGGAGAGGGAGCCTGAAATGGCTCTATCTTATAGCCATACTGATGAGTATCTTGCATATCACCATAGAACCTTTATCTGGCGATGGATGGAGATAAAGAAAGAGACCCACATTGGAGCACCAGAATTAGCTCCCAAAGTCCAAATGAGGAGCAGAAGGAGGAAGAACATGGGCAAGGAAGTCAGGACGCGAGGGGTGCACCCACCCACTGAGAGGGTGGGCTGATCTAATGGGAGCTCACTAAAGCCAGCTGGACTGGGACTGAAAAAGCATTGGATCAAACTGGACTCTCTGAACTTGGCGGACAATGAGGGCTGACTGAGAAGCCAAGGACAATGGCACTGGGTTTTGATTCTACAGCATGTACTGGCTTTGTGGGAACCTAGTCTGTTTGAATGCTCACCTTCTTATACCTGGAGGGAGGGGGAGGACCTTGTACTTCCCACACGGCAGGGAACCCTGACTGTTCTTTGGACTGGAGAGAGAGGTGGAGGAGCAATGGGGGGAGGGGGGAAATGGGAGGAGTGGAGGAGGTGAAAATTTGTAATAATACTATTAATAATAATAAACAATTCAAAGATAAAAGAGTCACAGAGAGAGAGAGAGAGAGAGAGAGAGAGAGAGAGAGAGAGAGAGAGAGACTTCCATGTACCTGTGCCAAGGAAGACAACAATACATTCCCAAAATCATATAGACTAATAAAAACATCTAAATTTACAATAGTAGTTGGTGTAGGACTCCGTCTAAAACAGCCCAGAAGAAGTAAAATATGTTCTAATCTGTGAAATGCATCACTATGCCTTTTTCATCAACAATGCAATAGAGGTCTGTTTTTGGGTAAAAAATTTAAATGAAACCTTTGAGAATCTTACAGTATTGACTTCATTCTGTATACTGTTTCAAGTCATGCTTCACTTGCAAAATTCCTTTGATATATACATTTATGATTTTTGTTTATTAGTTGAAAAAGTACATGTCACAAACAAAAAGAACAGAAAAAAAGATTAAAGAAAGAAAGAGAAAGGAAGGAAGGAAATAAGAAAAGAATGAAGGATGATAAAAAGAAAGAAATGGCCAGGCATTGGTGCATACACCTTTAATCCCAGCACTTGGGAGGCAGAGGAAAGTGGATCTCTGTGAGTTTGAGGCCATCCTGTTCTATAAGAGCTAGTTCTGGAACAGGCCCTAAAGCTACAGAGAAACCCTGTCTCAAAAAGCCAAAAATAAAATAATATAAAATAGTTAGATTAAGGCTATTTTTGCATGTATGTACAAGGAGCTGGTGTCTATACATGAAACCATTAGAATCACAGTTCTTGACCATGACCCCAAAAAACATCCTCCAATATTTGTGAAAACTGATGGCTGAGTTCACTGAAATACTGTCAGAACACTGTTAGAAAAATGGTCTTTATTTATGTTCTTGTTGCTTCATCTAATGATCACATGCATAGGAACTATGCCATCAATTAGGATATAACCTGTCTGGAAGAGGACAAGTGAAGACTCAATATCCTCAGGGAACTTTGTTGCTTGTTTATTTGTTTTCTTTTGGCTTTTTTTTTTTTTGAGACAGGGTCTCTCAGTGTAGTTCTGGCACTTGGACCTGCCTTCCTCTGCCTCGTTAGTACTGGAACTAAAGGCGAATACAACCACACTCAGTTCATTGGAAGGTTTTGAAAATTCTCCCTACCCAAATTTGTTTTGCTTACTTAGAGGCTGATCTCATTCTCAGGAAGATGATGGCAGTGGAACTATCCCATTGTATTTGAGAGAATGGAAAAAATACTCTCAATTAAGAACAAGGTGCTTCATCTTAAGAGCTGGTATGGATTTTAAGACCCTTTCAATGACAGTGATTAGTATGTGTCTGTTCCACATGCTTGAGAACTGAGTATTTGGTTATCCACCTTCATTCAGTTTAGTAAGGTGAAAAGCAATATTAATGACAAGAAACTGACCAGTGTTCACGATTGTGAAACCACTTCTGTGTTCAGGTCTGTGAGATCATTCTGTCTAATCTGGAAATAAATGTCTGTTTTTACAGTCATAGGATTCTGAATATAAAGGTACAGTGTGATCACCCCAGCCACATCAACTAAAATCCTTTATCCTCAGTGGTAAATATTTACTTTGTTAAGAGTTAAATGCAAAATGGCAAACAAAAATTTTAAAATTATTTATTTCTTATATCTATATCTATATCATGAAATTCTACAGCTTTTCTTACCTGATCATGTCTCATACTGAGGATTAGCACAGAACTACAGACCAACACCAATGCTGAAGTTCCACTTTTTTGATTCATTTCTTAACAGTGAACACAGGCCTATTTCACTCAGTGAACTTGACAACCAAAGTTGCCTTTCCTGTGTCCAATTCTGCAGTCATGCCTGACCATTTTCCATTAACTTTTAATTCCTTGTGTTCACTAAAATATCAGCCAGAAATAACAAAATGTTCATACTCATCACAGTCAATCAAGGATTCATTTACTATATATGCGCCTATATGTGCAACCTTTGTTTCAAGGACACATGGTCGGGTTGCATTCCTCAGTTCTTCTGATTGCAAAGTTCTAGCACTGATCACAAATGACCCATTTTCAGTAACCTAATGAACCAGGTTATGAGAGACACCTTCCTTTCCTTCTTCCTTGCTCTGAAGACTCCCTAACGTAAGCAGTTTTGATAGAGAGTATTTCCTAATTTCATGGCACTTTGAGCTGAGCAAAGATAAAGACCCCATATCCATCTTCAATCTTAGATTTTTCCCTTTCTATGCATTGCAGCTTGAAGTTTATGGTTCTTATTCTCTCCTCTTGCATTCTGAGCATTATAAGAAATACAAGATGCAACTTTTTAAAAATTAATTAATTGCATAAATGTTCAAAATCTAAAGTAATTTCTGAGTCACTGCTACTCTGTCAGTTTGGAACCTTTGTGTTTGATATGTACAGTAGCTTTATGTACACTGTCAAGACCTGGCCTTAGAAAAACAAGGGGTCCTTGAGTCTTTAAGCCCAAAAGGGGTTTGTGTCAGAGTGGATATTGGAAGGTCTTGAACATGACTAGCATGCTACAAGCATAGTTTCCTTGCTCTGTGCCCAGAAAGTCATAGTAAATATTCTCAAAAACTCTCCAGCTTTCTATACTACTTGTGTTCTCAACTGGACATTTTGTTTACTTCATTGGTGTTTTATTGTATGTTTTTGACTATAAAAAGTTTTCAGTTGTGGTGACCAGAAAGATGGCTCAGTGTTAAAGAACACTTGCTGTTCTTGCAGAGGAACTGGATTTAGTCCCTGGTACTCACATGGTGACTGCAGTTACCTGTAACTCCAGTTACAGTGATACCGATTCCTTCTTTTTTTTTTTTATTTTTTTTTTTACCGATTCCTTCTTATAGCCATTCCAGGCACTGAATTTCCATAGTGAACACATAGATGAAGGCAAAAAATTCATATATACAAAATAAAAATATATAAATAAATACATATTTTTAAAGATAAATTTTTATTTCACCATAAATTTTCATTTCATAGATAAATGCCAAATATAAATAAGGCTTTTGAGATTTTAATAAAATATAGTTCCTAAGTATGTTTTGCTATGATAGAATGCTGTCCCATCTCCTAACATGATTCCACAAGTAGGAGATAGAAGGTTTATCATTCCAGCAGAAATAAGCATTGTCATTATTGCAGAGATAAAATGGTAACACCTGATGAATTAATTACTAATAGTATTACTCTAGACAAAATGCAACATGAAATACTACCACGTGATTAACAAATAATGACATGAGAATATTAAGTTACTAAAATGCTCTCTTTATAAATTTGCATATATTTGCTAATATTTTGATGTTGTTGTTATTTTAAAGTCAGGGTGTGACTATGTAGCTCTGGCTATCCTAGGACTCACTACGTATATCATATTGGCTTCAAACTAGAGACCTGTCCACTTCTGATTCTCAGTTGCTGGAATCAAAGGAATGCATTACCTGAATATTAACCTTCATCAGGCGATGAAAGGAGACAGAGACAGAGACGCACATTGGAGCACTGGACAGAAATCTCAAGGTCCAAATCAGGAGCAGGAGGGGGAGCACGAGCAAGGAACTCAGGACCGCGAGGGGTACACCCACACACTGAGACAATGGGGATGTTCTATTGGGAACTCACCAAGGCCAGCTGGCCTGGGTCTGAAATAAAACCGGACTTGCTGAACATAGTGGACAATGAGGACTACTGAGAACTCAAGAACAATGGCAATGGGTTTTTGATCCTACTGCACGTACTGGCTTTGTATGAGCCTAGGCAGTTTGGATGCTCACTTTACTAGACCTGGATGGAGGTGGGTGGTCCTTGGACTTCCCACAGTGCAGGGATTGCTCTTCGGGTGGACGAGGGAGGGGGACTTGATGGGGGAGCGGGAGGGAAATGGGGGGCGGTGGCGGGGAGGAGGCAGAAATATTTAATAAATAAATAAAGAAAGAAAATAAAAAAAAAAGAAACATGACACTTCCTTTCCCAGAAGCTTTCAGTGCCCAACAGTGTTACATTTGTAAGTGGAACTTCCTGACCCGCTGAGATTTTTATCTAGCTCGGTCTAGTTTTTTTGCATAGTGTCCTATGTTTATAATTGAATCCACACGTGTAAGTGCCCTGTTCTGTCTTGACAAAGTCGGTTGCGTTGGAATCATTCTACCACCTTTGGTTCTTACACTGTTTCTGCCTGTCTTTCCATGATGATCTCTGAGCCTTGGGAAGAAGTGTGATACACATGTCTCATTTTAAGCTGGGCTTTCCAGAGTCTCTGATTCTCAGCACCCGAAGCAATTGTGGCCCCATGTGTTAATCACCCTAATGTACAAAAAGAAGCTTCTCTGATCATGAGGGTTGGGAGATACACTAATCTCTTGGTAAGAAGAAAGGAGTATAGGAAGAAATTTACTACTACATACATGTAACAGAATAAGAGTGTTATACTCTTCCCCAGGATCTAAGTATTCTCTAGTCACATATTCTGGTCTTTGATAATAGTACCAGGCTTAGATTCATCTTGTGAACTGGACCTTCAATTAAGTCTTTAAGTGGTTGGTTTCTCCCATGATGTTCATGACAATACTGCATTAGGCTTGTTGTTCTAGCTCTTAGAATTCACACCTGGGTAATATTTACGGTTACTTCCAACACTGTGTAAATTATTCAGTAGGGATGAACCTTCTTGGTGACTCAGAGGAAGAGCTGCTTCCTCTGAGTCGTGATTTAAGACTGAAGTATATGGTATTTTCAGAAATAGTGTCTTACCATCTAAGGACCATAGACATATAAATATTATGGGGTTTTGACACTGTTTTTGATTGTTGTCAATTTATTTCTTAACTTTCAAATATCTAATCTGCCCCACTTTAGAGTACTCAGCAGGAGAACATAGTAAAATCTGAGGAGAAACTATAAAGAATTAGCAGTGAAAGGAAAAGCATGATGGTTATACTTAACAAAGAGGTCTTTCTAATACCTTGTATAATGCATACAAATTAATTTTATGTAACAGTATGAAATTATTCTGTGAAAAATATAAAAATGGGTTTGTGGTGAAACAAGCATCTTAAATTTAAATTTGTTAACTTTTGAAATTTAATTATATTACATTAATTCCCCTTTCTATTTACTTCCTCCAAACCTTTTTATATTTAGTTTGTTTTTTCTCCAACTCATGGTCTGTTTCTTTAATTGTTGTTTTACACACACACACACACACACACACACACACACACACACTTACACACACATATACATACATTCCTAAATATATAAATACATCCTGTTTATTCTAGGAAACGTTACTTTTATATTTAAGATTATAGTTCTGAGCAGTTTGTATTTGATGACTAATTGGGAGGTCTTTCCCTGGGGAAAACTATTTCTCCAAATCTCAGCATTCACTGGTTGGGTGACGTTCTTTGTCAATGGCTGAATATTCATGAGAGTCAACTGATCCATGTTAGCACGTCTACCAATATCATCCTTGCTCAAGTACTGTTTACAAAGCCATGTTGGTGGAATTTTAAAAGTGTATCATCTCTGAGATTTCTAGTAGATACAATCTCATAGCAAACTTCCTTTTACCCTGGCTCTTCACATGTTTTCTGCCCATCCTCTTCTATGATCCCCAAGCCTTAGGTGTAGGTTTGGTGTGCTATACCTGCTTGTTTCTTAAGTCTATTTGATTGGAAAATCTTTTCCCAAACCTTTACTCTGATTTAATGTCTATCTCTGAGATTGAGATGTGTTTCTTGTAAATAGAAGAATGGATCCTGATTTTGTATCCATTATTTTAGCCTGTGTCTTTTTATAGGTAAATTGATTCCATTGATATTAAGAACTATTAATGACCAATGGTTCTTAATTCCTGTTTTTGTCCCCTTCTTTGGGGTTTGCTGATGTGCAGTTATCTGTTACCTGTGTTTTTGTGGGTGCAATTAGCTTCCATGGGTTGGTGTTTTCCTTCTAGTACTTTTTGTAGAGCTGTATTTGTGGATAGGTATTGTTTAAATCTGTTTTCGTCATGGAATATTTTATTTTCTCTATTGATGGTGACTGAAAGCTTCTCTGGTTATAGTATTCTAGGCTCACATTGATGGTTTCTTAGTGTCTGCAGCACATCTGTCTAGGACCTTCTGGCTTTCATGGTTTCCATTTAGAAGTTGGGTGTTTTTCTGATAGGTGTGTCTTTATGTGTTTCTTGGTTTTTTTTTTTTCCTTTGCAGCTCTTTATTCTGTATGTTTAGTGTTTTGATTATTATATGGCAAGGGGACTTTTTTTTATTGGTCTAGTCTATTTGGTGTTCTGTAAGCTTCTTGTTCCTTCATAGACATAGCCTTGTTTAGGTTGGGAAAGTTTTCTTCTTTGGTTTTGTTGTATATATTTTCTGTGCCTTTGAGCTGGAGTTCTTCTTTTTCTTCTGTCCCTATTATTCTGAAGTTTGATTTTTTTCATGGTGTCCCAGATTTTCTCCATGTTTTGTGCTAAGAATATGTTGAATTTAGAATTCTCTTTGACTGATGAATCTATTTCCTCTAGAGTATTTCAATGCCTGAGATACTTTCTTCCATCTCTTGTATTCTGTTTGTTATGCTTGTATCTGTAGTTCCCGTTAATTTACCCAGATTTTCCATTTTCAGAATTTCCTTGGTTTGTGTTGTCTTTGTTGCTTCTATTTCAGTTTTCAAGGCTTGAACTATTTAAACTGTTTGCTTTACCTGTTTGATTGTGGTTTTTTTCTCTTGGTTTTCTTTGGTTTCTTTAAAGGATTTATTAATTTCTTCCATTTTTGTTTGCCTATTTCTCCATTTCTTCAAGGGAAATTTTTATTTCTTTTTTAAGTGTTTCTATCATCCTCATAAATTCATATTTAATCACAATTTCTTCTGCTTCTTCTGGAATAGGATTATCAGTTCTTTCTGTTGTATGACCACTGGGTTCTGAGGTTATCATGTTAATTTTTATGTTTTTTAATAAATTCTTTTAAAATTATTATTATTTAAGACCTTAATTAACAGGTGCTTGCAGTTTGTTGACTTATTTTTGAAAAAATCAAGTTCTAAACTTTTTATTACAAATTAAAAATGAAGTTCTTAAAAATCTTAACTTGACCAGATATGAAACAATTTAAAATCCATTAAAGGTGTATTGAGAAAAACCAGACCTTTTTTAGAAAAAAAAAATCACACATTTGTCATTACGAAAAAGAGACATCTTTAGGTAAAAATAATAAAAACCCCATGCTACATAGATAATGCAGATAGTTCTAGCGTATCTGGTCAACTGGCAAAAAGCAAGCACTTAAGGTTTTCAGCTCCAATCTTTGTTCATTTCTTATTGCTAGAATTTCATATTCGTTTCTTCTTGTTGGATGACCAAACCGGATAATGGTAGAGATGGTAAGCCGGCATTTACTCAGCCCCGCCCTGCTCAGCCTCGGGAGCAGACAAATTCTCAGCTGGTGGATCTGCTGCTTTTGTCAATGCCATCTTGTGGTTTAGGGTTCTCTGGGCTTCTGCGTATGCAATTGAAGTTGCGGCGATACAGACGTTGAGATGGCTGCTGACCTTGGGTCTGGTCTCCTTGATTTTCTTTGTCCTTTTCATTGCCGTCCTCTCTAGTCTGTCTTTGGCGAGGAGGGCCCCTCCGAAATCGTGGTCTGTAACCCCGATACATATTCTGTCTCACTGGTCTACCTTGCTCTCCTGCACCCTTGCAATGGTGCCTATCTATTTCTTCCTCCAATTGGTGCCAGCATTGTCTTTGCCTCTTACTCCAATCGTTTCCATTGCTGCCTGTGTCTTAGGGAGCTATTCTTGGTGTTCTCTGTTCAGTCATTGTCTGTATGTCAGGGAGCAGCTGAGGTCTCTCTTGGTCTGCTCTTTCGGTCCTGTCTGCACAGTTGCAGCCTGTGTTCAGAGTTCCTGTCTTGTTCCTCTCTGTGCAGTTGCGGTCTACACTTCAGAGTTCTTCCGAGGTCTTGGGAGATGGGCGGGTTTGAGAGTGGAGTGGGACTTGGAGCTAACAGGGTCTGATCAGTTCGGGGGTGTTGGAACAGCCTAACTGCTGGCAGCATGCCTGTTGACTGGCTAGACAAGCTGAGGCAGGTGAGGGAGGAATCTGGGGGGTTTTCCCAGTTACCAACCGCCTAGAATGTGGAGTGCCCAGCTGGGTCACTAATCAACAACCTACTGGTCTGCTCTGTGAAGTCACAGCCTATGCTTCAGAGTCCCTCTGAAGTCATAGGGAAATGGGTAGGTTTGGGGATGGAGTGGAACTTGTAGCTTATAGAGTCCGAACAATGGGGGGTGTTGTTGGAGAAATCTACCTGCATAAAGCTTTCCTGTTGCCTTGCTAGTGAAATTAATGAGGTGGCAGAGGAGTCTGGGGTTGTGACCAAGTACCAAGGGCCTAGAGCGTGGGTGCCCAGCTGGGTTGCTGATTACTCATCTCTTGGTCCACCTAGAGAGTGGGTGCCCAGCTGGGTTGCTGATGACTCATCTCT
>NW_004949242.1:134426-140185 GCF_000317375.1 Microtus ochrogaster | reverse complement strand
GTGGGTGCCCAGCTGGGTTGCTGATGACTCATCTCTTGGTCCACCTAGAGCGTGGGTGCCCAGCTGGGTTGCTGATGACTCATCTCTTGGTCCACTCTGTGCAGTCGTAGCCTGTGCTTCAGAGTTCCTCTCCATTCTGTGTTCTTCATAATTTTTTTCTTATCTAAGACAATTTTGAAATAGTGACCCAAAGACCATTCAGCATGATCTAAGTTCAAATTCAGCATCTCGGTTAAGCCGATTCCTGATTTCCTGAAGAGAAACACTTCTCATAGAGCAGCCTCTACCATATGTGAAGTTAGGAAAAATATTTCCCATTCTAGAAGCTGTCACTACATCCATATGATGGTATCTTTTTCCATGTAGAAACTTCCCAGTTTCATTGAATCCCATTCATTTATTGTTAATCTTTAGTGCCTGTGTTATACTTTTTTTTTCTCAGAAAGTCTTTGTGTGCCAAAGAGTTCAAGGCAATATCTGATTTTCTCTTCCAACAGGTTGAGTGTTTCTGAATTACATTGAGACTTTTGATTCATTTAGAGTTGCCTCTTGTGCAGTGTAATTAAAATACTTACAGTTGGATTTGTCTACATGAAGGTATTCAGTTTGACCAGCAAATTTGTTGAAGATGTCAATAGGTATTCATTTCTGGCTTCTTTATAAAACATGTATGTCCTTGGGAGTGTGGATTTATTTCTACAGCTTCAGTTTGATTCTGTTGCTCAATGTGTCTTCTGTAGTGCCTATACTACCCTGATATTTTTTACTCTAGCTCTGTAGTACAACTTAAAAGCAAGAATATAAATACCTCCACCAGTTCATTCATTTGTCAGGACTGTTTTAGCTATCCTCAGTTTTTTTGTTTCCATATGAAACTTCGAATTTTCCTTTAAAGATTAGTGAAGACATGTTTTAGAATTTTGATAGAAATGGTATTGTAGACTACTTTAAGTAGTATGGCCATTTTTCATGCATTGCTCCCACAGACCCATGAATATGAGTGTTCTTTTGATCTATTGATATCTTTTTTAATGAGTTGAAAGTTTTATCACAAAGGCTTTTCATTTGCTTGGTTAAATATACCCCAGGAATTTTAAAGTATTTCAGGATATTTTCATGGATAATGTTTTACTAATTTTTCTCTAATTGTTACTTGTATATGGGATGGCTACTGATTTTTCTGAGTTAAATTTGGATCAGGCAGCCTAGCTGAAAGTATTTATCAGTTATAGGTATTTCCCTGTGGAATTTTTAGAGTCATTTATGTACACTACACTATGATCTGCAAATAAAGATACTTTACCTGCTTTTATTCTAATTTGTATCTCCTTGATCTCGTTCAGTTGTCTTATTGCTCTAGATAAGACTTGAAGTATTAGCCGGGCGATGGTGGCTCACGCCTTTAATCCCAGCACTCGGGAGGCAGAGGCTGGCGGATCTCTGTGAGTTTGAGACCAGCCTGGTCTACAGAGCTAGTTCCAGGACAGGCTCCAAAGCCACAGAGAAACCCTGTCTCGAAAAACCAAAAAAAAAAAAAACTTGTAGTATTAAATTATATAGGTATGGAGAAAGCAGACAACTTTGTATTGCTTTTGATTTTAGTGGAATGCTTTGAGTTTCTCTCCATTTAAGTTAATGTTAGCTATGGATTTTGTTTGAACTGCCGCAATTTTGTTAAGATATGTATTCAAAACCCATAATCACTTTAGGACTTAAGCGATAAAGGGATGTTAGATTTTGTCAAAAGCTTTTCCTGCTTCTAAAGAGATGCTGACTCTTTTTCAGTTTCTTTATATGGCAGATTAAGTTTATTGATTTATATTTGTTGAATTGTCACTGCACCCCCAGAATGAAGTCTGCTTGAATGTAATAGATGATTATTTGATATGTTCTTAGATTCTGCTTTCAAGTTTTTAATGGAGAATTTTTGCATCTATACTCACAAGGGAAATTGGAAAGTAATTCTCTACTTTTATTGTCTCCCTCTGTGGTCCTGGTAGCAGGGTAAATGTAACCTAATAAAATGAATAGGCAATGTCACTTCTGTTTCTAATTTGTAGAGTAATTAGAGGAGTACTTGGATTAAGACTTTTGAAAACACAGTAGAATTACGTGTAAAACTATCTGGCCCTGTTCTTGGAAGCTGGGCTAAAACACTGAGTGAATGTAGAGAAGCTAGGAGGGAGGACTGTGTGGTCCACTGGAGGGAAAATGAAGAGGAAGTTAAATTTCATGCAGACAGAATAAAAGGAAACAGAGTGTTTTGGTTTTAACACATTCCTTGTTGTCCCAAAGTAATTAATATGTGTCAGGGTCACATTATAGAAAAGAAATCAAGAAGCATTTTCCCTGGGGATTTAACCAGGAGCCAGTCAAGATTTAAACGTTTACTACACTTTCCCTGTGTCTTCCCCCTTTTCTTCCTGTCTGTCTCATAAGTCAGAATTAGTGCCTAACTGAACATGACTTGTTGATCTATCTGCCTCTGACAGTTTCTGTTTCTGTGTTTGCATCAAAGCAGGGTTTGCTATGCTTTAATTGAACATTTATTCACCTTCATATGGAGGAAGAAATAATGGATACTTTATAGAAAGGTTTAAACGTATATTGCAAGTGATTAAGTTATATTGACTCCCACTGCTTCTAACTGAGTCAGAGAAGAAACAGTATTGAAAACATCACTGGACACAGATCTTTCAACATATATCTGTGTTAATTCCAACCTTGTTCTTTGAGGATATTTATTTCCTAAGGTTGATTTCAAACTAGCTGTCTTTATGATTTATTACTATAACATACACACACATCAGCATTACACTTGGGTCAGGGGCATGGAAGATTACATATTTTAGGAGTAAAACTATGCATTAGCTAAGGTTGTAAAAACTGAATACGTGGGGAATCCAAGGCAAGTAGAATTGATTGTTACATGGTTCTAAATGCAGGCTAATCACACAGGCTGAGTGAAAAGCAGGATAGCCGTAGTAAATCTTAAATGACCTAGACATGCATTGCCTCTGCCTCTCAGGGCCAGCACAACCTCCAGTCTCTAAGAACGTAAGAGATATTTCCATAATCATTCATCTGCACAGCACAGTGTACTAGAAACTTCACACTTTGCCCTCAGTCCCCGCTCCCAAGAGTGTAATCCCTCTCTGGTTCTCCTACTGGGACTCTCACCTTCTGACACAGCAGGAGAGAAGAGTGACTATGCTTCTAGGCTGAACTTCTGAAATGTTCACTACTCTGCTAAAAGTTTCTCTTTCTTACTGATGGGTACAAGTGTTTTTCAGAGGTGATGTCAAGTCCCTTAGCATAACTGTAACTGTTCCTTCCAGTGACATCATCCCATAATCCCCCTAGGGAATGAATGCTGAGAACACTCAACCTTCATTTGGGGGGTTGCTGTCAATTTCGTAGCTATATTTGTGTTGTATGTCCCATTGGCCACTGAGGTTTTATCCAGCAGCCAGCATCACAGATGCATCCAATATGCAGAGGTGAGTGGCTTTCCTTCAGGCACCCTGTCTTCAGAGAACAGGGGAATCTCTGGAAGGTGGGTGACTGTAGACCTCACATGATCTTTCTTTTTCAGCGATGGGCTCCTGCACAGGTTTAATGTTCTTAGTGAGAAGCATAATCCTGAGACCTGAACACAATAGGATTTCATGGATGCTGCAGGTGAGAGACACTATCCTGGAATTCTACTTGGGTGTTCTTTTCCAAGACAGTGACCATGTGTTTGCTCCCACTAAGGTGCCTTGCTAGTAACTATAAGAGTTTATTACCGGTTTTCAGATTTAACTGCACTGCTTTTGATTTAGTAATCTCAGGCTTTGTGCTGTGGATTAGTAAATCTTTTCCCAAATTTAGTGAGTTATATGAGCATTTTAAGAGCTGTTTGATAGCCTTTGCATGTTTACACCTCAAATTCTGCTTTCCCTTGGGGCTTCATGTGGATAATATTTTTCTTTACTGTAACTAAGAGTGTAGAATGGCATAGTGAAAAATTAATATGTTTCTTACAGGGCTTTGTGTTCTGGGTTGTTAAAAGAGGAGCAAGTGGTAAATTGATGTTTCAGTATCCAAATTCCATGCCCATGGACATTTGAATAACTGATTGAGTGCAACCTCCTGTTACTCAGTTCTGATGCCTCTGTTGTGTCCACTTCCTGCAGACACAACTGTCTATGAAGATAGGATCTTGCTTTTTGTTCTTTGAGGTTTATTTTTTGAGACATGGACTACTTATTTAGTCCTTGTTGTCCTACAGCTTGTTATGTAGACCAGGCAGCCTCACATCTATAGAGATTCTCTCATCTCTGCCTACTAGAGGCTGGAATTAAAGGTATGTGTTACTATTTCCTGCCCAGATACTGCTTTTGAATCAAACAGATATGTCCATTATTATTGTGTTACGTGTTAGGTGCCCATTACATCAATGACTGACAGTATATGAGTTTCTGTCGATTTCTTACGGTAATATTATTTAAATTTCCTGTCCCAAAATTCAGAAGGAATGCATCTATTTTCAACATTTACATGTAGTGTCTATTGTGTTTTAATTTCACTAAAAACAGGTGTTAAATATTACCAGTGATCCTCCTATTGAAGAAGTGCTTTCATTGCATCTTATTGTAAATATATTGACAAGTTGTTTGCTATTTCCATATATTTAGATATGATTAGATGTGATAGAGGTATTTTAATATGATATATACATCATTAAAGGATTAAAAAGTAGCATTAAAACACTTAAAGGCAAGTATATGCAAATATGTATACATGCAGAAATATGTAAATGCAATTGCATGTGTGTGTTTGCCAAAGGAGAATTCAAATATTTTTTTCTTGATAGCTGATGACCACAATTTTTAATTTTTTGTTACTCTCTTTGTATATTCTCAAATTTTAGTGTTTTTATTGTTCTCTATTATCTAGTCTACCTTTTCTCTTTCAGAAATTTATAGGTTTTACAACCCTTTTCATACCCTGTCACTTCTCACAGGCACACCATAATTCTCTAGCCACCCATGGTTGTGCCTTTTTAATTTTATAACACATGAATCATAGTTTGTGGTGCCCCTATGTTCTTCAATGTGTGTTCATCCATAGAATCATAGTTGAATTACTAGCACCACATTTTTAAAGGAATCTGGCTCCCCCTTTTTTTCTAGCTATCAATTGTCAGTAGAATTTTAGTTAGGGGTTACTCTTTACTCTGGAGCCAGCAGGACTTCTTTCTGGTGCTGGGACCTTGCAAACCTTTGGTAGGTCTTCACGTAATACATGCATCTAGTGTAGTTTTATCATTGGACTATCTCACCAGTGCACTTGTGGAATTTAAACGAACTACCAGTTGTAAAGCACTTGAAAAATGCTAACATCTATGAATGATAATATAAAGATTAACTTTACTACAATGTACCAGTTTATTATCAGTAATTTAAACAATGACAATTTTTTGAGAAGTATCTAACTAACTATTAGAAAGATACATTATAGCATTTCTTATCAATGTAAGATAAGTGTCTATGCAGTACACTGTTTTGCACACTAAGAAAAATAAAATCCATTTTTTAAAGATTCCTCTGGAAATGTTGTGCAGAGACCCAGGAACATGACAGAATGGCCTGCAGAGACGTGGCTGTGGGGATCGTCTTATTGACCCAGACGGCACTGGGAATGCTGGGGAACTCAGTCTTACTTTCTTGTTTTATCATTGCTGATTGCTCTGGAATCAGGGCAAAGCCCACAGA
>NW_004949242.1:129656-133096 GCF_000317375.1 Microtus ochrogaster | reverse complement strand
TGTTTAGAAATGTATTTTTAAGATCAGCTTAAGATAAACTTTCAAATGAAAATGTTTGGAGATGAACTGTGGCAATTACATACAAAATAATAAGTATTGGAGATAGTTACATATGCAAGTGTCAGGTTTATAGTTTAAATTAAGATTAAAGACGCTTCAGAGATTACATATATTTTTGGGTAGCAAAACTTTGTTGTCCTTGTTCTTGGGAGGAAAAAGTGGGAAGATTATATATTTGAGTTCACACTAGGTGACATAGTCATATTCTTACACCAAAAAAAAAAAAAAGAAAAAAACAAAGAATGTCCTGGAACACTATCAGGGATTAATACAAGATACATAATTAAAAATGAACCTTTAAGCAAATGATAGTGCTATAAAGTCATCTGTTTTACTTTAAAATTGTTGGGAGTTTTGCCCATTAACTTCCAAAGCTGACTGAACTAAAACAGTGACCTGCTCTGAAAAGAAGAGAATTTTGAGTGCATGGCATGATGGCACAGAATGCAGCACTGGTGCTTCCACAGTCTCCCTGCTACTTGCCCAGTCCAGAGAAATTGTACTTCTACCCTCATTCATATGTCTCAGCTCTTTAATCGACATCCATGTTCACCCATGTTGATTTAAAACAGTACATAATATTCACAGTAAAACTTCAATTCACCCATCCACAATCACTTTTTTTTAGTGTAATTTACATTTCACTTCATGGGAGTCCATGTATTGTATTGATAATTATCAGCAAATCCCTTTTTTCCATTTTGGAAAATGAGATTATTAAGTACAGAATCCACAGCAGTGAAAAGAAAAATAAATCAGGAAAAGTTGGAATGCCATAAGTTTTCAGAACAGACAGTTGTTCAGAGCATCCGGCATACACTCACTTGGACAGCCCATGAAATATAAGAATCAGTAGGAGGATTTTAATGGTGGGGGAGGAGAATATGGAGAAGGGAAGAGGAGAAACAGCCCTCAGGATGTAAAGTATGAATGAAAAAATTTTTAAAAACTGTTTTTGATTTAAAAAAACTAGAAAGTACACTGGAGATCAAGAAAAGTTTTTTAATAAATGGTGCTGGTCTAACTGGAAATAGTGTGGGAATAGAAATAGATCCATATTTATTACCCTGCTAAAAATCAAGATGTGGATCAAAGAACTCAATATAAAAACAGACATAGGACCTGACTAAGGGAAAGCATGGAATGGCCATAAATGTATCAGTAGTAAAGACGATTCCCTAAACAGAACACATATATCACAGCACTATGATCAACAATTCACAAATGAAACCTTAAAAATGGAGGCTTGTTCTGGGCCACCCAGACCCAAAATAATCATCCCATAACTGTATTAATTAAAACACAGTTTGCCTTTTAGCTCAGGCTTTTAATAACTAACTCTTGCATCTAATTTAATCCATTTGTATTATTTTATAGTTTACCATGATGCTTGTGGTTTACTGGTACAGTTCTGGGGAATCTGTCCCCTTTGGTGACTACATGGCATCTCTGTGACTCTGCATTGTTTCATCATCTTATCTGCTTGGAATCCCCACCTTACTCTATTCTGCCGTGCCACAGGCCAATTCAGTTTTATTCATTAACCAATAAAAGCAACACATATACAGAAGAAATTCACACAGTATTTCCCCTTTTCTGTCCAAATAAAAAGGCTTTCACTTTAACATGGTAAAATTTCATATTTGAAAAGTTATCAAGCAAGAATTATAGTTATAATATTTAGTCCATTTACATTTGGCAAATTAAGGAAAATTTCTCTGATCTGTGAGTCTAAAGTTTTATATCTAATTAATCTTTTATAATTATAACTATATTTCTTCAACTCCATCAAAGACTCCAGAAGGATATAATATAACATAAATAAACAGGAAGTGCAATGTAAGCAAGTTCCAAAACTCTAGAATTGACAGAGACATCCTATTGCATGGATGGTCACCCAAAGTTCCTCAGTAATATTGGGTCATTTATTTCCAGCCTGCAGGCCCATAGTATCAGACAGATTTGTTTCGTGAAGCAGGAAATTTAATAGACTATTTTGCCTCTTTTGGCAATGTGTCAGTCACTTTCTTCTGTATCCTGTAGAATGCTTGCCAGTTCTTTCATGAAACAGAAACTCCAAAGAATCATCTCACCTTTGGCAAGTTCAGCAGTCTTTTTTTTTGTGGGTCCTGCATGTCCAGTTCTTACAATATAACATCAAGAAGTCCAGTAATGATCAGTTTCTTGCCCAAATAGCTAACTTTGTCACAATGAAGGTAAATTCCATAACAAGTTTCTTCAGTGCCCATTCACCTCTCCGAAGTAATTGGTGCTGCCAATAGACATGTCTCACTGTCTAGAAAATTCTAAGTTCTTAAAACATCTTAAATGCCATATTCTGTAAGGCTGTTAAAGATTTGAGGAATACTTATCCATCTGAAATATATCTCTGTACATATAGAAAACCTAACTAACATGACTAAAACTTTGACTCTTACATATAAGTATCATTAACCTTTATTTCATAATTATACATTACATTTTTAAAGGAGATGCAAAAGCACAATACATAAATCAAGAGCAGAAATATACATATACCAAAATTGACCTTAAATTTGTATCAATAGATCAAAAAGTTTATCTAAGGCAAAAAACACAGTCAACATATAAAAGAGGAAGCTAAATAATGGAAAAAGATTTTCATCAACTCCAAATCTGATAGAAGGCTAATTTTCAAAATATATAAGGAGTTCAAAAAACTAGACATCAACAGACATAATAAGCCAATTAAAAACTGGTTAAGAGATATAAATAGAGAATTCACAATAGAAGAATCTCAAAGGCTAAGAAACATTTGAATAAATGTTACACATCATTAGCCCTCAGGGAAATGCAAAACAAAACTACTTTGAGATTCCATTCTAAACCTCTCAGAATGGCTAAGATCAATAAAAAAAATGACAACTCATGCTGGTTAGAATATGGAGTCAGGGGAACAATTGTCCATTGTTCCTACATCTCTGACTTCTCCTTGATTGACTTCTAATACTTTCTTCTCAATTGTTCTTGTCTTTTAAAACAGTAAAAATCATCAAATCCATTTTGTGCAGCATATTTCCTCCTGGGTGTAGGACATCCCGTAGAGTGTGTTTACTTTCTCAGGGCTCACTGTATTGAATAAAACTGACTCCCCTCCAAAAGCTATCAAATAACTATTCAAATATACTCAGTCAGGAGTTGAGCTGAGATTTTTCAATTTAAGATCATTGCTTGAGTGATTTGGCATGATAATTACTTAAGAGAAAATTGTGAAATATAGTTGTGTTTAGAGAAACAGCAAACAGCATAAACACCTGGTTAAGATTGCTGATCCCTATGAATAAATTTGAAATTAGGCAATTTTAATAAAATTTGTTTGCATTTTAGTGATAAAAACTTAC
>NW_004949242.1:126356-129076 GCF_000317375.1 Microtus ochrogaster | reverse complement strand
TTGGATTAAGACTTTTTTGAAAACACAGTAGAATTACGTGTAAAACTATCTGGCCCTGTTCTTGGAAGCTGGGCTAAAACACTGAGTGAATGTAGAGAAGCTAGGAGGGAGGACTATGTGGTCCACTGGAGGGGAAATGAAGAGGAAGTTAAATTTCATGCAGACAGACTAAAAGGAAACAGAGTGTTTTGGTTTTAACACATTCCTTGCTGCCCCAAAGTAATTAATATGTGTCAGGGTCACATTATAGAAAAGAAATCAAGAAGCACTTTCCCTGGGGATTTACCCAGGTGCCAGTCAAGGTTTAAATGTTTACTACTCTTTCCCTGTGTCTTCCCCCCTTTTCTTCCTGTCTGTCTCATAAGTCAGAATTAGTGCCTAACTGATCATGACTTGTTGATCTATCTGCCCCTGACAGTTTCTGTTTCTGTGTTTGCATCACAGCAGGGTTTGCTGTGCTTTAATTGAACATTTATTCACCTTCACTTGGAGGAAGAAATAAGGTATACTTTATAGAAATGTTTAAATGTATTTTACAAGTGAATAAGTTATATTGACTCTCACTGCTCCTGAGACATAAGAAACAGTGTTGAAAACATCACATATATCTGTGTTACTTCCAACATTTATTGTGGATATTTATTTCCTAAGGTTTATTTCAAACTAGCTGTCTTTATGATTTATTACTATAACATACATACACATCAGCATTACACTTGGGTCAGGGGGTGGAAGATTACATATTTTAGGAGTAAAATTATGCATTAGCTAAAGTTGTAAAAACTGAATACTTGGGGAATCCAAGGCAAGTAGGATTGGTTGTTACATTGTTCTAAATACAGGCTAATCACACAGGCTGAGTGAAAAGCAGGATAGCCCTAGTAAATCTTAAATGACCTAGACATGCATTGCCTCTGCCTCTAAGGGCCAGCACTGTTGTAATTATACCCTGAAATAATTACACGGAAACTGTATTCTTCTAAACACTGCCTGCCCCATTAGTTCCAGCCTCTTATTTGCTAGCTCTTACATATCGATCTAACCCATTTCTAATATCCCTGTAACACCATGAGGTGGCTTACCAGGGAAGACCTTAACCTGCGTCTGTGTCCGTTAGGAGAATCATGGTGACTCCTTGACTCACCTTCTTTCTCCCAGCATTCTGTTCTGTTTACTCAGCCTATCTAATTTTTGTCCTCTTAAAGGGCCAAGGCAGTCTCTTTATTTAACCAATGAAATTAACACAAGCCAGAAGACTCTCCCCCATCATTTCCCCCTTTTCTGTTTAAACAAAAAAGAAAGGCTTTCATTTTAATATTGTAAGATTACATATAACAAAACACTTATCAAGCAAGGATTACAGCCACAATATTTATATATATTTTATCTTTTATCATAACTAAGGAAAACTATAAGTATAACTAGTCATTCTTCAACTCCATCAAAGACTCCAGAAGGATATAATATTACCTAAGCAAACAAGAAATCCAAAGCTCTAGAAATGACAGAGACATCTCGCTGCCTGTACAGTCACCCAAAGTTCCTCTGTCCTGTTGGGGCATCCATCTTCAGCCTTCAGGCCCATAGTATCCAGCAGACATTTCCATGAAGCAGGAAATTTCAAAGATAGTTTAGTCACTATCTGCTGTGTCCTGCAGAATGTCTCGCAGATCCTTTCATGAGTCATGAACCCCAGAAGACTGTCTCACCTTTAGGCAAGTTCAGCAGTCCTCTCTCTGTGGGTTCTCTGTGTCCATTTTAAGCAACAGTCCAGGCAAGAGCAGTTTCTTGCCCAAATGGCTACCAAACTCCATAAGGATCCTCTTCAATGCCCATCTTTCTCTCGAAGTAGATTGGTGCCGCCAGGAGCAGACATGTCTCATTGTCATAAAAAGTCATGTTATTAAAATATTTTAAATGCCATATTTTGCAGCCTTTGAGAGATATGAAGAATGCCTATCTGAAATATATTTCTATATATCTAGAAAATCTAAGTAACATGACTGGTACCTGCTAGAAAGTCGGCAAACAGGAAAAATTGAGTGGTTGTAGATTTCCAGTGACTCAGAATCTCAGCTGCTTCTAGGAGCAGTGCTGAGAGGGAACAATCTGGGTGAAGAGAGAGACCTCTGGAGGTCCCGCTTGCTCCCAGCAGTCGCCCCCAGGTGCCTCCGATTTGGGGAGGGTATCCACAAAGCCCCACGTTGGGCACCACTCTGTTTTAATTAGGAGTGGCGGGGCTGCATCCCCGGCACCTGGGTGCCCACATGGCTACCTTATGCCCAGAAATAATTACACGGAAACTATATTATTTTAAACACTGCCTGGCAAATTAGTTCCAGCCTCTTATTTGCTAGCTCTTACATATCGATCTAACCCATTTCTAATATCCCTGCAACACCACAAGGTGTCTTACCAGGGAAGAACTTAATCTGCGTTTGTGTCTGGTAGGAGAATCATGACGACTCCTTGAGTCAGCTTCTTTCTCCCAGCATTCTGTTCTGTTTACTCCGTCTATCTAATTTTTGTCCTCTTTTTTTTTTATATTATTGAGAAAAGGAAAGAAAAAGTTTCAGCCTCCTCCCAGCCTCCCACTTCACTTTTACTCCTCCCACCCTTTTCCCCTCCCCCGCTATTCTCCTCCTCCCACTACAGTACAAAGAGCAGTCAGGGTTCCCTGCCCTGTGGAAAGTCCAAGGTCCTCCCCCCTCCGTCCATGT
>NW_004949242.1:118091-119003 GCF_000317375.1 Microtus ochrogaster | reverse complement strand
CTTTACTGTAAGTAAGAGTGTAGAATGGCATAGTGAGAAATTAATATCTTTCTTACAGGGCTTTATGTTCTGGGTTGTAAAAAGAGGAGTAAGTGGTAAATTGATGTCTCAGTATCCAAATTCCATGCCCATGGACATTTGAATAACTGATTGAGTGCAACCTCCTATTACTCAGTTCTGATGCCTCTGCTATGTCCACTTCCTGCAGACACAACTGTATATAAAGATAGGATCTTGCTCTTTGTTTTTTGGGGGTTTATTTTTTGAGACATGGACTACTTATTTAGTGCTTGTTGTCCTCAGCTTGTTATGTAGACCAAGCAGCCTCACATCAATAGAGATTATCTCATCTCTGCCTACTAGGGGCTGGAATTAAAGGTATGTGTTACTATTCCCTGCCCTTATAACGCTTTTGAATTAAAAAGATATGTCCTTATTATTGTGTTACGTGTTAGGTGCCCATTGCATCAATGACTGACAGTATACGAGTTTCTGTCGATTTCTTACGGTAATATTAGTTAAATTTCCTGCCCCCAAATTCAGAAGGAATGTATCTATTCTCAACATTTCCATGTAGTGTCTATTGTGTTTTAATTTCACTAAAAACAGGTGTAAAATATTACCAGTGATTCTCCTATTGAAGAAGTGCTTTCATTGCATCCTGTTGTAAATATATTGACAAGTTGTTAGCTATTTCCATGTATTTAGATATGATTAGATGTGATAGAGGTATTTTAATATGATATATACATAATTAAAGGATTAAAAAGTAGCATTGGAACACTTAAAGGCGAGTATATGCACATATGTATACATGCAGAAATATGTAAATGCAATTGCATGTGTGCCAAAGGAGAATTCAAATATTTTTCTCTTGATAGCTGATTGCCACAATTTTTAAACTTTTTATTA
>NW_004949242.1:115364-117161 GCF_000317375.1 Microtus ochrogaster | reverse complement strand
TTATATTTTCATAGAGTTGCCAGAGGAGTATCCATTGGCTCCACATCCCTGCTGAGTGTCTTTCAGGCTATCACCATCAGCCCCTCTAATTCCAAATTGGCACAGTTCAAGATCAGAGCCCCAAAGTTCATTGGTTTTTCCATGGGCCTGTGCTGGGCCATCCAACTGTTGGTATATGTCTTCATTCCTGTATACACAACTGACATTTCGGGTAGAAGAAATATTACTGTGATAAAAGATTTTGGATTTTGCATTGTTAATAATTCTGGAAGACTAAAGACACTTTTTGCAATCCTGTTGACATCCAATGATGTTATTTTTTTGGGACTCATGGTGTTGGCTAGTGGCTACATGGTATATATCCTGCTCAAACATAAGAAGAGGATGCAACATATCCTCAAACCCCTGTTTCCTAGGTCATCACCAGAGACCAGAGCCACCCAGAGCATCCTCACCTTAGTGAGCTGTTTTGTTTTTTTCTATGTAATCTCTATTGTGATTACATCTTACGTTTCTGTCCTTGAAGAAACTACTAGTTGTCTGTCTAACACTGGTGTAGCCATGGCTGCGTGTTTCCCAGCATTTTGCCCCTTTCTCCTCATCAGACATTATGCTTCCTCTCTCAGGATCTGCTGTACCTGTTCTCATCAGATAACACACTGTGCTTGTGTTCTCAGAGACCTCTAAAAGCTGAGCTTCTGTATCCCTCTTTCCACATCTTCTATTCACTTTTTTTAAAATGTGAATCCACTGTCAATATCAACCTTCAATGTATACACTAACTGTCTACAAAGTTTCTTTTCAATGCAGTTTGTAACGTTGTCTGGACACAGGCCATCCATGATGTATGATGTGAGGACTGAAACAATAACCCTTCTGCTCTGAAAAGAGGAGAATTTTGTGAGTGCAAGCCATGATGGCGCAAAATGCAGCATTGGTGCTTCCACAGTCTCCCTGCTACTTGCCCAGTCCAAAGAAATTGTACTTCTACCCTCATTGACATATCTCAGCTCTTTAATCAACATCCACATTCACCCATGTGGATTTAAAACAGTACATAATATTCACTGTAAAACGTCAACTCACCAATCCACAATCACTTTTTTTTAGTGTAAATTTACATTTACTTTATGGGAGTCCATGTATTGTATGGATAATTATCGGCAAATTCCCTGTTTTCAGTTTTGAAATGTGAGATTATTAAGTACAGAGTCATCAGCAGTGAAAAGAAAAAAATCAGGAACTAGCTGGAACGCAGTAAGTTTTCAGAACAGACAGTTGTTCAGAGCATCCAGCATGCACTCACTTGGACAGCCCATGAAATATAAGAATCAGTAGGAGGACTTTCATGGTGGGGGAGGAGAATATGGAGGAGGGAAGGGGAGAAACATCCTTCAGGATGTAAAGTATGAGAGAAAAATTTTTTAAAAAAGTTTTTGATTAAAGAAAAAACTAGAAAACACCCTGGAGTTCAAGAAAAGTATTTTTAATAAATGGTGCTGGTCTAACTGGCTATAGTGTGGGATTAGAAATAGATCCATATTTATTACCCTGCTAAAAATCAAGATGTGGATCAAAGAACTCAATATAAAACCAGACATAGGACCTGACTAAGAGTAAGCATGGAATAGCCATAAATGTATCAGTAGTAAAGATGATTTCCTAAACAGAACACATATATCACAGCACTATGATCAACAACTCACAAATGAAACCTTAAAAATGGAGGCTTGTTCTGGGCCACCCAGACCCAAAATAATCATCCCATAACTGTATTAATTAAAACACAGTTTGCCT
>NW_004949242.1:111213-115184 GCF_000317375.1 Microtus ochrogaster | reverse complement strand
TCTATTCTGCCGTGCCACAGGCCAATTCAGTTTTATTCATTAACCAATAAAAGCAACACATATACAGAAGAAATTCACACAGTATTTCCCCTTTTCTGTCCAAATAAAAAGGCTTTCACTTTAACATGGTAAAATTTCATATTTGAAAAGTTATCAAGCAAGAATTATAGTTATAATATTTAGTCCATTTACATTTGGCAAATTAAGGAAAATTTCTCTGATCTGTGAGTCTAAAGTTTTATATCTAATTAATCTTTTATAATTATAACTATATTTCTTCAACTCCATCAAAGACTCCAGAAGGATATAATATAACATAAATAAACAGGAAGTGCAATGTAAGCAAGTTCCAAAACTCTAGAATTGACAGAGACATCCTATTGCATGGATAGTAACCCAAAGTTCCTCAGTAACATTGGGTCATTTATCTCCAGCCTGCAGGCCCATAGTATAAGACAGATTTGTTTCATGAAGCAGGAAATTTGCAGACTATTTTGCCTCTTTTGGCAATTTGTCAGTCACTTTTTTTCTGTATCCTGTAGAATGCTTGGCAGTTCTTTCATGAAACTGGAACTCCAAAAGATCATTTCACCTTAGGCAAGTTCAGCAGTCTTTTTTGTGGGTCCTGCATGTCCAGTTCTTACAATATAACATCAAGAAGTCCAGTAATGATCAGTTTCTTGCCCAAATAGCTAACTTTGTCACAATGAAGGTAAATTCCATAACAAGTTTCTTCAGTGCCCATTCACCTCTCCGAAGTAATTGGTGCTGCCAATAGACATGTCTCACTGTCTAGAAAATTATAAGTTCTTAAAACATTTTAAATGCCATATTCTGTAAGATTGTTAAAGATTTGAGGAATTCTTATCCATCTAAAATATATCTCTGTACACATAGATAACCTAACCTACATGACTAAAAGTGTGACTCTTATAGATAAGTATCCATTAACCTCTATTTCATAATTATACATTACATTTTTTAAAGGAGATGTATAAGCACAATACATAAATCAAGATCAGAAATATAAATATAACAAAATTGACCTTAAATTTGTATCATTAGATTAAGATCCATACCTTGGCAAATTTTTTGTCTAGATAGCATATCCCCCTTTAAATGTAAACAAACATGTATAAACAATCATTTAGGGGATTTGGATACTGTTTTATCCAAACTGCCTCCTGATTTTTGTTGGGTGAAATGTTTGGGGGTATTAAAGGAGGCCTTTCAGGTGGTCTTGTTTCATCAAATGACATTAGTCTAGAAGGAACCCACAGGTTATCATCCTTTGTAGAAACAAAAGCAGAAGCACTTTTCCAAAGCAACATATCCTTAGACCAAAATTTTAAAGTCAAGGTACCTTTAAAGTATATGTTTTGGTTTATCTTAGCAGCCTTTATAATGAAATGTCTCTCTGTACTTAGCTCATTCAAAGTAAAAATTCAAAGAAAATACAATAATATACATAATCCAGACTCTCTGTGTATATTTTCTATCTTTATGTGGTTGATTTTTATTTCTCTATTACTTTTTCTACAAGTTTAATATTTATTTTGTTATCCTCCCTCCTATATCCTATGACTGTCTAAACTTTTCTTTTCTCGCCCTACCCTACATACATTTTTTTAAACATTACTTGTCTCATATAGAAGTCTTTTATGGAGTGTGGGGAGGGCGAGAGCAGGATGGTAGTGGGGGGAGGGGGTGATGTGTGGGAGGAGGGGGAGGGAATTGGGAAACGAGGACGAGGCAGAATTTTTTTAACAGCTAAAAAAAATAAACAAAAAATTATTAAAGTCAATAAATAATACAAAAAAGAAGTCTTTTATGTCTAAATTTGTTATTTTGTATCTGAAGTCCTTTTATGACAAACAGCATTTTAAAATGGTGAGCAGTGTGGTTACTACAAGTGTAGATACTGGCTTTGCCTCTCCCAGCCATTTGACATCGTAGAGCTATTTCACCACCATCTCTGGGATTGACAGGTAGTAGCTGTCCTCACCACCTCAATTCTGGGTATCACCAGGCAGCTTTTTAATCTGAGTAAAATCTAAATCTGTCCTGTAGCATACTGTGTAGCCTGGAAACCTCTCTGTGCACGGTGGTGGGAATCCACCATGCTTCCCTGACTGTGCATTCCTAACAGACCCGATCCTGATGCTTGCCCAGGCCAGGAGCGCTGAGCTGTGGCCATGGTCTAAACTAATCTTCCCTATCCTAAATGGACATGCAAACATCTGGACCTGAAGTTGGGGAGAGTGTCTGATCCAAACATTTGTTGGGTACCATTCTGTAGGTAGAGGATGCTCATTCATTCCCAGCTGCCCAGATTTGAAATAAACACACAGAAACTGAGTTAATTAAAAAAAAACTGTTTTGCCTATTAGCTCGGACTGCTTATTACCTAACTCTTACATTTTAAATTAACCCATTTCTGTTATTTTATATTTACCACAGTGTTTATAGTGTA
The DNA here is from genome assembly GCF_000317375.1 of Microtus ochrogaster. Lineage (NCBI taxonomy): Eukaryota > Metazoa > Chordata > Mammalia > Rodentia > Cricetidae > Microtus > Microtus ochrogaster. The sequence continues at coordinate 112,711 of NW_004949242.1, read as the reverse complement.
CTGGTTAAGTTCTGGGATGTTTTTCTCCTTTTGCAATACATGGCATCTCCATGACTCTACCTTCTTTCCTCCTCGATCTGCTTGGAATTCTCACCTTACTCTCTTCTGTTTTCCCTGTTGTAGGACAAAGCAGATTTATTCATTAAGCAATAAAAGCAACTTCCCACACCAGGATCTTATTAACTCAAAAAGTTTATCTAAGGCAAAGAACACAGTCAATAGGATAAAAGAGCAAGCTAAATAATGGAAAAAGATTTTCATCAACTCCACATCTGATAGAAAGCTAATGTCCTAAATACATAAGGAATTCAAAAAAACAAGACATCAACAAACCAAATAATCCACTTAAAAACTGGTTAACAGATATAAATAGAGAATTCACAATAGAAGAATCTCAAAGGCCAAGAAACATTTGAATAAATGGTACACATCATTAGCCCTCAGGGAAATGCAAAACAAAACTACTTTGAGATTCCATTCTAAACCTCTCAGAATGGCTAAGATCAATAAAAAAAAATGACAACTCATGCTGGTCAGGACATGGAGTCAGGGGAACAATTGTCCATTGTTCCTGCATCTCTGACTTCTCTCTGATTGACTTCTAATTCTTTATTCTCAATTGTTCTTGTCTTATAAACGGTAAAAATCATCAGATCCATTTTGTGCAGCATATTTCCTCCTGGGTGTAGGACATCCCATAGAGTGTGTTTATTTCTCAGGGCTCACTGTATTGAATAAAACTGACTCCCCTCCAAAAGCTATCAAATAACTATTCAAATATACACAGTTAGGAATTGAGCTGAGATTTTTCATTTTAAGATCATAGCTTGAGTGATTTGGCATGGTAATTACTTAAGAGAAAATTGTGAAATATAGTTGTGTTTAGAGAAAGAGCAAACAACATAAATACCTGGTTAAGAATTGCTGATCCCTATGAATAAATTTGAAATTAGGCAATTTTAATGAAATTTGTTTACATTTTAGTGATAAAAACTTACATTTCTCAGTAATATAATAAATTTGCTTATCAATATGTATTATTAGTAACAATATTATTTTATGTGTATTTAACCTATAAATACATTATAGTGATATATGTGTATATATCAATACAAATATGTGCACACAAATATATATACATATATACATGTACATATATATGTATAAATTTAGCAGTATAGTCCTTCTGTTAAGATATGTATTTAAAACCCATAATCACTTTAGGACCTATGCCATAAAGGGATGTTGGTTTTTTTTTCAAAAGCTTTTCCTGCTTCGAAAGAGATGATGACTTTTTTCAGTTTCTTTATATGACAGATTATATTTATTGATTTATATTTGTTGAATTGTCACTGCACTCCCAGAATGAAGTCTGCTTGAACATAATGGATTATTATTTTTTTTTGGTTGATAAGCCTTTAGTACAATTTATTTATTTTTATTAAATTTCTATTATATCTAAACAAGTTTCCACCTCCTCCCAGCCTCCCATTTCCCT
>NW_004949242.1:107322-108452 GCF_000317375.1 Microtus ochrogaster | reverse complement strand
TTATTGAGGATTTCTGCCTCCTCCCCGCCACCTCCTCCCATTTCCCTCCCCCTCCCCCGATTAAGTCCCTCTCCCTCATCAGCTTGAAGAGCCATCACAGAGACTGTTTTTGTTTTTGTGTTTGCATCATAGCAGGATTTGCTATGCTTTTATTGAACATTTATTCACCTTCACATGGAGGAAGAAATAAGGGATACTTTATAGAAATGTTTAAATGTATTTGCAAGTGAATAAGTTATATTGACTCTCACTGCTTCTGAGACATATAAGAAACAGTGTTGAAAACATCACTGGACACAGATCTTTCAACATATATCTGTGTTAATTCCAAACTTGTTCTTTGAGGATATTTATTTCCTAAGGTTGATTTCAAACTAGCTGTCTTTATGATTTATTACTATAACATACACACACACATCAGCATTACACTTGGGTCAGGGGCATGGAAGATTACATATTTTAGGAGTAAAACTATACATTAGCTAAGGTTGTAAAAACTGAATACGTGGGGAATCCAAGGCAAGTAGGATTGGTTGTTACATGGTTCTAAATGCAGGCTAATCACACAGACTGAGTGAAAAGCAGGATAGCCGTAGTAAATCTTAAATGACCTAGACATGCATTGCCTCTGCCTCTCAGGGTCAGCACAACCTCCAGTCTCTAAGAACATAGTGATATTTTCATATTCATTCATCTGCACAGCACAGTGTACTAGAAACTTCACACTTTGCCCTCAGTCCCCGCTCCCAAGTGTGTAATCCCTCTCTGGTTCTCCTACTGGGACTCTCACCTTCTGACACTGCAGGAGAGAAGAGTGACTATGCTTCTAGGCTGAACTTCTGAAATGTTCACTACTCTGCTAAAAGTTTCTCTTTCTTACTGATGGGTACAAGTGTTTTTCAGAGGTGATGTCAAGTCCCTTAGCATAACTGTAACTGTTCCTTCCTGTGACATCATTCCATAATCCCCCGAGGGAATAATTCTGAGAACACTCAACCTTCATTTGGGGGGTTGCTGTCAATTTCGTAGCTATATTTGGGTTGTAGGTCCCATTGGCCACTGAGGTTTTATCCAGCAGCCAGCATCACAGATGCATCCAATATGCAGAGGTGAGTGGCTTTCCTTCAGGC
>NW_004949242.1:103156-106702 GCF_000317375.1 Microtus ochrogaster | reverse complement strand
CCACTTCCTGCAGACACAACTGTCTATGAAGATAGGATCTTGCTTTTTGTTCTTTGAGGTTTATTTTTTGAGACATGGACTACTTATTTAGTCCTTGTTGCCCTACAGCTTGTTATGTAGACCAGGCAGCCTCACATCTAAACAGATTTTCTCATCTCTGCCTACTACGGGCTGGAATTCAAGGTATGTGTTACTATTCCCTGCCCAGATACTGCTTTTGAATCAAACAGATATGTCCATTATTATTGTGTTACGTGTTAGGTGCCCATTACATCAATGACTGACAGTATACGAGTTTCTGTCAATTTCTTCCAGTTATATTAGTTAAATTTCCTGTCCCCAAATTCAGAAGGAATGCATCTATTTTCAACATTTCCATGTAGTGTCTTTTGTGTTTTAATTTCATTAAAAACAAGTGAAAAATATTACCAGTAATCCTCCTATTGAATAAATGGTTTCATTGCATCCTATTGTAAATATATTGACAAGTTGTTTGCTATTTCCATATATTTAGATATGATTAAATGACATAGAGGTATTTTAATATGATATATACAAAATTAAAAAATTAAAAAGTAGCATTGGAACACTTAAAGGCAAGTATATGCCAATATGTATACATGCAGAAATATGTAAATGCAATTACATGTGTGTGTTTGCCAAAGGAGAATTCAAATGTTTTTTTCTTAACAGCTGATGTGCACTATTTTTTAATTTTTTATACTCTATTTGTATATTCTCTAATTTTAGTGTTTTATTGTTCTCTATTATCTAGTCTACCTTTTCTCTTTAAGAAATTTGCATGTATTTTGATCATTTTCAAACCCTGTCACTTCTCACAGTTACATCATATTTCTCTTGCCCCCATTGTTGTGCCTTTTTTAATTTTTTAACACATAAAGTTTGTGGTGCCTCTATGTTCTTTGGTGTGTGTTCATCCATAGAATCATTGTTGAGTTATTGGGACCATATTTTTAAAGGAAGCTGGCTCCCTCTTTTCTTCTAGCTATCAATGTCAATAGTATTTTAGTTAGGGGTTACTCTTTTCTCTGGAGCCAGCCAGACTTCTTACTGGTGAGAGTCTTCTTTTTCCTGCTTGCTGGGACCTTGCAAACCTTTGGTAGGTTTTCATGTCATACATGCATCTAAGTGTAATTTTATGATTAGAATATCTCACCAGTGCACTTGTGGAATTTAAATGAACTAACAGTTGTAAAGCACTTGAAAAATGCTAACATTTATGAATGATAATATAAAGATTAACTTTACCACAATGTACCAGTTTATTATCAGTAATTTAAACAATAACAATTTATTAAGAAGTATCTAACTACCTATTAGAAAGATACATTATAGCATTTCTTATCAACGTAAGGTAGGTGTCTACGCAGTACACTGTTTTGCACACTAAGAAAAATAAAATCCATTTTTTTAAAGATTCCTCTGGAAATGTTGTGCAGTGACCCAGGAACATGACAGAATGGCCTGCAGAGACGTGGCTGTGGGGATCGTCTTATTGACCCAGACGGCACTGGGAATGTTGGGGAACTCAGTCTTACTTTCTTGTTTTATCATTGCTGATTGCTCTGGAATCAGGGCAAAGCCCACAGACCTGATTGTGAAACACCTAACCTGGGCCAACTTGATAGTTCTTTGCAAAGGAATCCCTCAGTCAACAACTGCTTTTAGTCAGAATTACTATCTAGATTATGTTTCGTGTAAACTTACTTTATATTTTCATAGAGTTGCCAGAGGAGTATCCATTGGCTCCACATCCCTGCTGAGTGTCTTTCAGGCTATCACCATCAGCCCCTCTAATTCCAAATTGGCACATCTCAAGGTCAGAGCCCCCAGGTTCATTGGTCCTTCCCTGGGCCTGTGCTGGGCCATCCAACTGTTGGTGTATGTCTTCATTCCTGTATACACAACTGACATTTCGGGTGGAAGAAATGTTACTGTGATAAGAGATTTTGGCTTTTGTGTTGTTATAAATTCTGGAAGACTAATGAACACACTTTTAGCAATCCTGTTGACATCCAATGATGTCACTATTTTGGGATTCATGATGTTGGCTAGTGGCTACATGGTATATATCCTACTCAAACATAAGAAGAGGATGCAACACATCCTCAAACCCCTGTCTCCTAGGTCATCATCTACTGAGACCAGAGCCACCCAGAGCATCCTCACCTTAGTGAGCTGTTTTGTTTTTTTCTATGTAATCTCTATTGTGATTACATCTTATGTGTCTGTCCTTGACAAAACCACTAGGTGGCTGTCTAACACTGGTGTAGCCATGGCTGCGTGTTTCCCAGCAATTTGCCCCTTTCTGCTCATCAGACACTATGCTTCCTCTCTCAGGATCTGCTGTACCTGTTCTCATCAGACAACACATTGTGATTGTGTTCTCAGAGAGCTTTAAAAGCTGAGCTTCTGTATCCCTCTTTCCATGTCTTCTATTCAGTTGTATTATGTGAATCCACTGTCAATATCAACCTTCAATGTATACACTAACTGTCTACAAAGTTTCTTTCCAATGCAGTTTGTAACGTTGTCTGGACACAGGCCATCCATGATGTATGATGTGAGGACTGAAACAATAACCCCTCCCTCTTTTAATGGAGAACCTCACTGTAGAGGAGATAATTAAGCTGTGGGGATACGCGGAGTATAGTCCTTTAGGTGAGCGTATAGGAGGATGGGATATTTATTTGTTTGTTTGTTTATTTACTTAAAATTTCCACCACCTAACCTCCTCTCATTTCCCTCCCACTCCCCCACTTCCTCTCCTCCTCACTCTTCAGTCCTAAGAGCAGTCAGAGTTCCCTGCCCTGTGGGAAGTCCAAAGTCCACCCCCCTCCATCCTGGTCTAGAAAGCTGAGCATCCAAACAGACTAATTTCCCACAAGGCCAGTCCATGCAGTAGAATCAAAATTCAGTGCCGTTATCCTTGGATTATCAGTGAGCCCACATTGCCAGCCACATTCAGAGAAACCAGTTTGATCACATGCTCCATCAGTGCCAGTCCAGCTGGCCTTGGTGAGCTCCCATTGAATCAGTTCCATTTTTATCTTCAGTTCAAGTTACCCATTGTAGGTCTGCACCTAGACCATCATCCTAAATTGCAGAATCAAGTGTTGGTGGATTTCAGGAATTAATAACAAGTGAAAAGGATGAAAACAGTCAGAATCGCTCATGGATGGAAATAAAACAAGCAAATTTAGGGTTCTGACATATACGTAGAATCAGTAGATACTGTATTTCTTAAATCAAAAGTATAATTCACAATCTTTAAAATTGTTTAGGATGTATTTTTAAAAGTCAGCTTAAGATAAACTTTCAAATGAAATGTTTGGTGTTTAACTGTGCCGATTAGATACAAAATAGTATGTATTGGAGATAGTCACATATGCAAGTGAGAGCTAGTTCCAGGACAGGCTCCAAAGCCACAGAGGAACCCTGTCTAGAAAAAAAAAAAAAAAGCCGGGCGGTGGTGGCGCACGCCTTTAATCCCAGCACTTGGGAGGCAGAGGCAGGCGGATCTCT
>NW_004949242.1:52450-100901 GCF_000317375.1 Microtus ochrogaster | reverse complement strand
GGTGAATTGAAAGGCCTCAAAAAGTAACTGAAACTCTTAAAGCAACAAGGCATGGAAGTAACAAGGAAGACAGCCAAAGATTTTGTACAGGAGGGGATTTAAATATTCCAGATTGGGTACAAGCCAATCCTGATTAAAATGAACATATGTTTATTCATCCCCAGAGACGCTCTGAGGGGTGCCCTCTGGCAGACTGGCCAGTAGGGAAGTAATAAAGAGGAGGCAGGAAGGTGAATTGAGGGCCCCAAAAGAGAATGTGTAGAGATATATGTTATTGATTGTGTTGTCTTTTGTGTTCTGGACTGGAGAAAGACATTTGATTCTGGGAACTGTTAAGAAAGGTATTTCTGGAGAAAGATATTTGATACTGGGAACTGCTAAGAACGGTATTTTGACTTTAAAATATGGGCCTAAGGATTTGATGCTTTGGAAAAGAGTTTCTGCTTTTGTCTCCACAGAGGATGAGAACCTGTGGATTCATTGCAAATTTACATGTTTTGAATCACTGAGAACCCCTGAAATGTTGATGTAAGATAACCCCCAAGAATGCAACACCCCCGCTCAGCAGGAAGTAGCCAGACAGGTTGAAGACACCTAAACTCCCTAAAAGATTGTTAAAGTGGTGCCCCTTAAATGGTTCTGGAGCAAGAGCAGCAAGCCTGCTTCCCTGAAATCTGCTCCACTCCATGCAGCAGTTTTGACCCAGAGAGAGTGTGTCTGGGGCCATAAGACAGCTGGAGCAGAGCTTTGCTAGGCATATTGCCCTGACCCAGTGGGTGCCCGGCCTGGGGGACACCACAGTAGTGTCAGAAGTATCATCAAATCATAGAAGATCGGCAGAAGTTTACAGACGGTGCAGACTCCTGATACTGTCAACCAGCATGCTGAAAGAGTCAGCAATGCTTTGGACATTCAAAATGATCTTAATGGACATATTCAATTGGGCATATTGACCTTAAACCAACAAGTGGCTCTGGTTCAGGAGCAAGTGGACTATCTTTGGACTTTTCAACAGTTAATCATGTTATTTGAGTTACTCATGGCACTGTATTGCATGCCTCTGCTACTGTTATGGAACTCAATGGTCATATGAGAGGGATTTGTAATACTGCTTTTGTTAATTTTACCACCCAGTTATTGCATGCTAGATGGTTGCAGTGCTGGTCTGGCTCATTGTCACTGTCAGTCCTGGGGATACTTGGTTTAGGGCTATGTGTCTGAGTAGCCACGGATGGACAATACTTTGGGGGCAGGATGCCATGTAAGACATGGAATATTAAGGGGCTATTCCCCATGACAGGCAAGCCATTATAAAATAAAACGGGGGGAGTTGTTGTGATTCAGCTGCCCTCACTCCCCTTGAGTGACAGCAAAACTTCCTTGTGGTTTGTATGTTTGTGTTCTTTCTGGCCGGTGGGTCCAGGTATAAAAGGTTGCTGGGCAAAATAAAGGTTGCTGTTCTTCCACCTAAACAGAAACCTCCCTGTCTCAATCATGGCAACCACCCCCCGCCAGTGTTGGCTATCCAGGCTGGGCTGGATGCAGCAGTCACCCAAAGTTCCTCGGTAACATTGAGGCATCCATCTTCAGCCTGCTAGCCCATATTATCCGACAGATTTGTTTCATGAAGCAGGAAATTTGAAAGACTATTTTGCCTCTATTGACAATTTGTCAGTCACTTTCTTCTGTATCCTGTAGAATGCTTGGCAGTTCTTTCATGAAACAGGAACTCCAAAGGATCATTTCACCTTTGGCAAGTTCAGCAGACTTTTTTGTGGGTCCTGCATGTCCAGTTCTTACAATAAAACATCAAGCAGTCCAGAAAAGATCAGTTTCTTGCCCAAATGGCTAGCTTTGTCACAATGAAGGTAAATTCCATAACAAGTTTCTTCAATGCCCATTCACCTCCCTGAAGTAATTGGCGCTGCCAGTAGACATGTCTCAGTGTCTAAAAAATTCTAAATTCTTAAAATATTTTAAATGCCATATTCTGTATATCTTTTACAGATTTGAAGATTACTTATAAATCTGAAATATATCTCTGTACATCTAGAAAACCTAACTAACATGACTAAAAGTATGACTTTAATAGCCAAGTATCTATTAACCTTGATTTCTTAATTATACATTACATTTTTAAAGGAGATGCACAAGCACAACACATAAATCAAGAGCAGAAATATGCATATAACAAAATTGACCTTAAATGTGTATCAATAGATCAAGATCCATAAAATGGCATTTTTTTTGTCTATATACCATATCTCCCTTTAAATGTAAACAAACATTTATAAACAATCATGTAGGGGATTGGAATTTGTTCTATCCAATCTGCCTTCTGTTTTTTGTTGGGTGAAGTGTTTTGGGGTATTAATGGAGGCCTTTCAGGTGGTTTTGGTTCATCAAACCACATTAGTCTAGAAGGAACCCACAGGTTATCATCCTTTGTAGAAACAAAAGCAGAACCATTTTTCCAAAGCAACATATCCTTAGACCCAAATTTTAAAGTTAAGATGCCTTTAAAGTAAATGTGTTGGTTTATCTTAGCAGCCTTTATAATGAAATGTCTCTCTGTACTTAGCTCATTCAAATTCAAAAATTCAAAGAAAATACAATAATATACATAATCCAGACTTTCTGTGTATTTCCCATTTTTATGTGGTTTATTTTTCTTACTCTATTACTTTTTCTATGAGTTTAATATTTATTTTTTTATCTTCACTTCTATAACCTATAACTGACTAAACGCCTTTTATTTTCTCTTCCAAGCCTCCATAAAGTTAGAATATACTGTGTCTCATTTAGACATTTTTTTATGTCTAAATTTGTTCTATTGTATATCTGAAGTCCTTTTATGACAAAGATCTTTTTAAAATGACGAGCAGTGTAGTTGTTACAAATGTAGATACTGGCTTTGCCTCTCTCTGCCTTTTGTCATGGTAGAGATATTTCACCACCAGCACTGGGATTGCCAGGTAGTAGCGGTCCTCACCACCTCAATTCTGGGTAGCACCATGCAGCTTTTTAGTCTGAGTAAAATCTAAATCTGTCCTGAAGCAAACTGTGCAGCCTGGTAACCTCTGTGCCTGGTGGTGGGAATCCACCATGCTTCCCTACCTGTGCACTCCTAGCTGACCTGATCCTGATGCTTGCCCAGGCCAGGAGTGCTGAGCTGTGGGCATGGTCTAAACTAATTTCCTCCCTATCCTGAGTGTGCATACAAGCATCTGGACCTGAAATGGAGGGTAAGCATCTGCTCTAAAACATTTGTTGGGTGCCATTCTGTAGGTGGAGGATGCTCATTCGTTCCTAGCTGCCCAGACTTGAAATAATCACACAGAAACTGAGTTAATTAAAAGCACTGTTTGTCCTATGAGTTGAAACTGCTTATTACCTAACTCTTACATTTTAAATTAACCCATTTCTATTATTTTATATTTTTCCACAATGTTTAGGTTACTGTAAAGTTCTGGGATGTTTTTGTCCTTTGGCAGCTACGTGGCATCTCCATGACTCTACCTTCTTTCTTCCTCTGTCTGCTTGGAATTCTCACCTTACTCTCTTCTGTTTGCCCTGCTGTAAAACAAAGCAGATTTATTCATTAATCAATAAAAGCCGCTTCCCATACCAGGACTGTAGACTATGTTATTTCAAATGTCAAAAGTATAAAAGTATTAAAAAAGTGCAAAAATGTCTGCTTCTTTTTCTCTAGGTTGTTCGGTCTTTGTTGCTCTATGCCATTAAGTTTGTAGTTCTTCATGTTTTTATTATAACTGTAAACTCAAAAACACACATTTGCGGCTTGGTGTGTTTTAGGGGCATCCTTTCATATTTATTCATGATCTTATCTTTTCATGATATTAAATTGTAACCCATTATATTTCTTGTTTTCTGTTACCTTTTAAATTTATGGTTTATCTTCATGATAACTTTGTTTAATGGGAGAGGTAAACATTTTTCATTAAATTTTGTAGCATGGTGACTTACATGGTCAAAGAGACAATAACATTACTACTTAAATTGAATCTAATAGTCAGATTAATTCAGTTCCACTTTACCCACAAGTATGTAATTAATTTAAACCTCCTTCAGAACAAGAAAAAAAGGGGTTGGAGAGATGCTTCAGTGATTAGGAGCCCTTACTCTTCTATCAAAAAACCTGAATTTGGTTCTCAGTATTTACATAGTAGCTCATAGTTATCCGAGGATATCTGATGCTTTCTGACCTCTTTAGGCTCTAATTGTAAAGAGTAAACAGTTATCCACATAGCAAGCACCAATGATGATAATATAAATATTTAAAAATAATAATTGAAAATATATCTTTTTTATTGAGCTATGCATTTTTCTCTGCTCACCTCCCTTTTTTCCTTCCCCTTCAACCCTCTCCCATGGTCTCCATGCTACAAATTTACTCAGGAGATCTTGTCTTTTTCTACTTCCCATGTAGATTAGATCCATGTCTGTCTCTTTTAGGGTCCTCATTGTTGTCTAGGTTCTCTGGGTTTGTGAATTGTAGGCTGATTTTCTTTGCTTTATGTCTATCTAAAAGCCACTCATGAGTGAGTACATATGATATTTGTTTTTCTGGCTCTGTGTTACCTCACCCAATATGATGTTTTCCAGATCCATTTATTTGCCAGCAAATTTCAAAAATGTCATCATTTATTCTTCTGTCTAGTACTCTATTATGTAAATGCACCACATTTTCCTTATCTATTCTTTGGTTGAGGCGCATTTAGGTTGTTTCTAGGTTCTGGTTATGACAAGCATTGCTTCTGTAAACATAATTGAGCATATGTCCTTGTGGTATGATTAAACATTCTTTGTATATATACCCAAAAGTGGTACTGAGGAAGTGGTCTTGAGGAAGGTTGATTGTTAATTTTCTGAGAAATCACCATGCTGATATCTAAAGGGGCTGCACCAGTTTGCACTCCTACCAGCAATGCAGTAGTGTTCCCTTTACTTCACAACCTCTCCAGCATAAGTTGTCTTCAGTGTTTTTGATCTTGGCCATTCTTGCAGGTGTAAAATGGAATATCAGAGCTGTTTTGATTTGCATTTCTCTGATGGCTAAAGATACTGAACATTTCCTTTAGTGCCTTTCAGCCATTTTAGATTCTTCTGTTTAGAGTTCTCTGTTTAGGTCTATACTCCATTTTTTATTGGATTATTTGTTCTTTTGATGACCAATTTCTTGAGTTCTTTGTATATTTTGAAGATCAGAATACTGTCTGAAGTGGGGTTGGTGAAGATCTTTTACCATTCTGTAGGCTGCCATTTTGTCTTGTTGACAATGTGCTTTGCTTTACAGAAGCTTTTCAATTTAACGAGGTCCAGTTTATTGTTTCTCTCAGTGTCTGTTCTACAGGGGTATATTTAGGAAGTGGTCTCCTGTGCCAATATGTATAAGTGTATTCCTCATTTTCTCTTCTAAGAGGTTCAGTGTGGCTGGCTTTATGTTGAGGTCTTTGATCGACTTGAGTTTTGTGCATGGTGAAAGATACAGATCTGTTTTCATTCTTCTACATGTTGAAATCCAGTTATGCCAGCATGCTTTCTTTTTTACATTTTATAATTTTTGCTTTTTTTTGTCAAAAATCAGGTGTTCATATACATGTGGGTAAATATCTGGGTCTTAGAACCATTTCCATTTTTCCTCCTGTCTGTTTTTATGCCAGTACTAGGCTGTTTTCAGTACTGTAGATCTGTAGTAGAGATTGAAATCAAGGATTGTCATGCCTCCAAAACTTTCTTTATTGTACAGGATTGTTTTGGCTATGCTGTTTGTTTTATTTTATGTTTTTTTTTTTTGCTTTTCCACATAAAGTTGAGTATTGTTCTTTCAAGGTCTGTGAAGAATTTTACTTGGATTTTGATGGTCATTGCATTGAATCTGTAGATTGCTTTTGGTAAGATTGCCGTTTTTATTATGTTAATTCTACCTACCCAAGAGCATGGGAGATCTTTTCATTTTCTGGTGTCTTCTTCAATTTCTTTCTTCATAGATTTAAAGTCCTTGTAATATAGGTCTTCCACTTGTTTGATTAGAGGGACACCGAGATACGAAAATTTAACTTACAGAAACGAAAGTATGTTCAAGAGTGAACAGTATAAATTATGGAGTTGAAGAAAGCAACTTTTTTTTTTAAAAAAAAAATCATTTTCTGTCTAAAGTTAAAATCTGTATCTCCCTGATGTATAAGTGGTGAGTGACATCAGGTTGAAATTGGGGTTTATCTTCTTTACACAGACTGGAGTACACATCATGGGAAACCCCAAGCTTTTCTGTTATTACAGTTTTGCTTTGCTCACTGGAGAAAATATTAGACCAGCAGACCTGATCTTCAACCCACTTGCCTTTTACTACAACTTAATTCTGCTTTTCAGAGGGATCTCTGAGATATGTTCAGCATTTCCTGAATGATGTTGAATATCAAGGTTTTTTTTTTTTTGTATCTTCATCAAGTAGCTAGAAGTTTTCTATTGATACCACATGGCTTCTGAGTGGATTCCAGGCCACAAATCTTTGACTCAGATTCTATTGGTCAGAATCTGAACTCAGAAAGAGATGCCCAAGATCTGTTGGTATCTGTAGCTTCTATTTTTTGGATCCTTTAACTCTTGGTAAATATCTCTTTTCCTATTGGAGTAACTGGCCCAATGAGCAGTTAAATAAAAATATGGACATGTATTACATCTCACCCATACTGAAAAATTACATAATCTTATTAAATTTGATCTTGTTCCTTGCATTGCAGATATATGCTTGGTGTTAATGATCTGGGCCAGTTGTCCTTGTCCTGAACAGATAGAAGCAGCAAGTTCAGCATCTTCATAGAAACAGCCTTTCTCTGAGATCTGCCCCTGAAGGCAGAGCTACAAGCACCATCTTGATCCAGAACATGAATATTTTAACATAATCACACAAGACTTTACGTTTGTTATTTTCATTTCTTTTTACAACATATTTTTTTCTGTTTTTATTTATGTGCATGCATATGCTGGGACATGTGTGTTGGTGCCAAGAAAGCCATGAAATGAGTGTCAAATCTTCTAGAGTTAGAGTTCCAGGTGCTTGTGGGCCTGCTGCCATAGGAGCTAGAAACTGAATCTTGGTCCATTAGAGGAGCATTACGTGCTCTTAAACACTGACCTATCTCTGCTGTTCCTCTTGCATTTTGAGACATTGTCACATGTAGTCAAGATTGGCCTTGAGCTCACTGTGTGTTCAGGTCTAGCCTTCAAAACATAATCCTTCTGCCTCTACCTGCTGAGTGTAAGAACAACTATCAAGGATCAGCATACTCACTTATGCAGGAGTAACTTAATGTAATTTCCTCCATTATATAACATTCACAACGGAGAAAGTTTTGAATAAATGTTATGAATAAAACTATCAAAATAGGAGATTAAATACTGTCATATAGTTGCTTTTTATGTAATATCTAAAAATATTTAAATTTTAAATAATTTTAATCCAGTGGATTCGTATAAAGAAAAGTAGCCATAAAATAAGCCTGCATAGAGATAAGCACACAGATTTTTATATGATCTGAAAAACTCTGCAATGCTTGATATGGAGAAGGAGACACAGTGGATTGTGGGGGCAGGTGAAGTAGTAAAAATTTGAAAGACTGGTTCTATAATGAATTGTGATATCAGTCAATAAATATACCTTTATCCTTAGGACATTGCAGACCAGCAATCTACCATATTCATATTATTATCATATCTTCATAAAAATAAATAAGTTTCTGTGGATTTAAAATGCATTATGGGGGCTGTGAATGGTTTAGCTCTTCAAATCTCCAGAAACCCATACAAGTGACCAGTGAGCACGGTAGTTGCCTTTAATTTTTACCATCACATTGGGATGTAGAAAGAGGCAATAACCATGTCCATGATGTTTTTTGAGTCTTGCAATGTTAAATATCTATGGTGGCTTGAATGATAAATGCTTCCATAGTTTCTGCACTTCAGTGTTTGCATCTGACTTTTGTATAAGGAAAATGAAAATGTTCACAAAACATTTTATCCTGGGGACCTCACTGGGATCAGACCTTAATCTTACTGCCTTGGTAAAGAGCCCCAAGAAGGTGATTTTCCTCTGCAACCTTCTTCTATCAATGTTGGGCTCAAAATTCAAAGTTTATTCTCTCCATTGTGCAGATTCAATCTGTTCAGGAGAAATCCCATGAAAGAAAGATACTAATTCAAAGAACAGCAATAAGATCACCTTCCTGAGATGGTCCTGTTCCCTGAGGTTTGAAGATTTGAAAGAAAGTACTTACCTGTATAGTTATAATATGTCTGATGCTGGCTTCTGGGTGGAGATTCAATAGTCAGTGGTCACACAAATAGATGGAAGTCATAGTTCGTTTCCTGGTTTCTCAGACCTGAATAACCACACAGAAACTATGTTAATTACAATATTGTTTGGTCAATAGTTTAGGCATATTTCTGGATAACTTTTATATCTTAAATTCACCCATTTATCTTATTTTATGTTTTGCCACAAGGCTGTTGTTTACCAGGTAAGGTACCAATGTCTGTTTCCTTTGGCAGCTATATGGCATCTTCTTGGTTATGCCTACTCTTTCTTTCTACTTCTCTGTTTGGATTTTCTGCCTGACTTTACTCAGTTAAGCCATTGGCCAAAAGCTGCTTTTTTATTAACCAATGGAAGTAAAACATATTCACAACATACAGAAGAAAATTCCACACTACCTCCTCTTTTCTATCAATTAAAAAGGAAATTTTAACTTTAACATAATAAGATTGCATACAAAAAAAACAGTTAGGGGATTTGTCTGTTGTTATGTCCAAACTGCTTCCTACTTTTTGTTGGACAAAGTATTTTGGGGGGTTTGTGGAGACCTTTTAGATGGTCTTGTTTCATCAAACCACATTAGTCTAGAAGGAATCCACAGGTTATCATTCTCTGTGGAACCAAAAACAGAACCTCTTTTCTAAAGCAATATATCCTTAGACCTAAATTTGGATATCAAGATACCTTTAAAATATATATTTTGGTTTAGCTTAGCAGCTCCCAGTATCAAATATCTCTCCTTAGTCAAGAAATTTAAAGAAAACATAATAATATACTCTGTTTATTTTCCATTTTTATGTGGCTTATGTTTATTTATTCTTTTAATGTATGACTGTCTGTATTCTTTTATATTACTTTACTGTATCTTTAATGACTTTGCTTTATTTTAAAACTACTTACATTGTAACTGTCTATACTCTATTTTTTCTCTGTCTTTCAACCCTACAAACATTTTTTAAACACACTTCGACCCATTTAAAGGTTTATTTCTGTCTGAACATGTCCTATTGCATATCTGTAATCATTTTCTGACCAGTAACACTTTTAAAATGTTAAGCAACTTGGTTGCCGTGGCCCTGGATGCTATTTCTTCCTCTCTTAGCCTTTTAATATGGTGGCAGTACCTTTACCTCTAGCTCTGAGACTGCCAGGTAGTAGCTAGGCTCACCACTTTAACTGTGGGAAGGATCAGGCAGAACATAAACCCCTTTTATCTGAGAAAATGTTGAATCTGCCTTGCAGTACACTGCAAGGCCCGGAATATCTCTGTGTATGTCTGCGGGAATCTGCCATCCTCTGATACCTGTGCATGCCTAGCAGACCAGATCTGGCTGCTTGTCCAGGTGGGAATGCTGCACTGCTGGTGTGCTCTCAGCTCCTTTCCTCCTTACCTCGAGTGGGCGTGCAAGCACCCTGAGAAATACTGGGACACTATGAAAGCAGTGCTAAGAGAAAAACACATAGCACAAAATGCCTACGTAAATAATACCTACATAAATAATTTGGAGAAATCTCATACTAGGTAGTGACTTAACAGCAAACCCCAAAGCACTAGCACATAAAGGAAGAAAATTACTCCAAGAGGAGTATATGACTGGAAATAATCAAATTGAGTATTTAAGTGCTAAAATCATTAACATATAAACAAAAAGAACAATACAGAGAATTAATGAAAGAATTGTATTTTGAGAAAATCAACAAGATAGACAAACCCTTATCTAAACTAACCAAAAGTCAAAGAGACAGAAAGAGAGAGAGAGAAAGAGAGAATAGAAATGAACAAAATGAACAAAATCAGAAATGAAAAGAGACATAACAACAGTCACTGAAGAAATCTAGGTCACATTTCAATAATAGGTACTTCATAAAATTGGAAAGTTTAAAATAAATAGACATGTTTCTGGATATGTATCACATACCAAAATGAAATCAAGACCACATAAACAATTTAGATATACCTATAAGCCCCTCAAAATAGAAACAATCACTAAAAGTCTTCCAAACACCCCTCAAAAGAAAGCCCTGTGTCAGCTGGTTTCATGGTAAAATTTTACCAGAATTTCAAAGAGCAGCTACTACCAATACTCCTCAAAATGTTTCATAAAAGAGAAACAGAAGACACAGCCAAACTGCATTTATGAGGCTACAGTTACACTGAGAACGAAACTACACAAAGATACAGCTAAGAAAGAGAATTACAGATCATTCTTTCTCATGAACACTGATGCAAAAATACTCAATAAAAGATCGGCAAACAGAAACCCAAAAGCACATAAAAAAGTCATCCACCATATTCAAGTAAGCTTCATTCCCAAAATGCGGGGATGTTTCAAAATGCAAAAATATGTCAATGTAAGCCACCATATAAACTAACTGAAACACATGGTCATCTCATTATGTACTGAAAAATTCTTTAACAAACCAACACCCCTTCGTGTTAATGGTTTGGGGAGATTTTGGGTACAAGGAGCACAAATAACATAATAAAAGTATTTTACAGCAAGCTGACAGCCAACATCAAATTAAATATAGAGAAACTCAAAACAATTCCACTAAAATTTGGAACATGAGAAGAGGCTGTCCAGTCTCTACATATCTGTTTGAAGTCCTAGCTAGAGCAATAAGAGAGCAAAAGGAGTTTGAGGGGGATACAAATTGGAAAGGAAGAAGTCAAATTTTCACTATTTGCAGATGAGATGATAGTTTACATAAATAACCCCAAAAATTAAACCAGGGAAGTCCTAAAACTGATAAGCACTTTCAGTAATGTGGTAGGATACAGGGCTGACTCAAAAAAAAATCAGTAGTCCTCCTATATACAAATGATGAATGGGCTGTGAAAGAAAGAAGAGAAATATCAGACTTTATAATAATAACAAATAATACAAAATATCATGGAGTAACTCTAACCAAACATGTGAAATACTTGTATGACAAGAACTTAAATCTCTGAAGAAGAAATTGAAGAAAATATCAGAAAATAGAAAATTTTCCATGTTCTTGGACAAGTAGGAATCTTACCAAAAGCAATCTACAGATTCAACGCAATTCCCTCCAAAGTTTGAACACAATTCTTCACAGACCTCAAAATAACAGTACTAAATTTCACATGGAAAAACAAAAAATCCAGAATAGCTACAAAATCCTGTGCAGAAATTTCTGGGGTCATCACCATCTCTGATTTCAAACTGTACTATAGAGTTATAGTAATAAAAACATCTTGGTAATGGCATAAAAACAGACATGTGAACCAATGGAATTGAAGACCCTGACATTCATCCACACGTGTATGAACACCCGAATTTTAAAAATGAAGCAAAATCTCTACAATGGAAAAAAGAAAACAACTTCTACAAATGGTGCTGTCAGCTGAATGTAGACTTGTAGATGATTACAAACAGATACATATCTATCGCTATACATAAAACTCAAGTGCAAGTGGATCAAAGTCATCAATATAAATCCATTTCATGCTGAACCTGATAGAAGAGAAAGTGGGAAGTAGCCTTGAATGCACTGGCACAAGAGACCACTTCCTGAATATAACATGAGTAGCACAAACACTGAGAACAAAATCAATAAAAGGGAACTCCTAAAATTGAAAAGCTTCTGCAAGGCACAGTAAATGGTAAATAAAACACAGTGACAGCCTACAGAATGGAAAAAGATCTTCACCAACATCACGTCTGACAGAGGGATAATATCCAAAATAAATAATAGCTCAAGAAACTAGACATGAAAATACCAACTAATCCAATTAAAAATGGTATACACATCTAAATATAAAATTCTCAGAAGAATCTCAAATGGCCAGTAGACATTTAATGAATTGTTCAACATCCTTAGGCTTCAGGGAAATGTAAATCAAAATGACTCTGAGATATCAAATGTTAATATTTTTAATCCCTGTATTTAAGAGATTATTAAAAATCTTCTGGTATCTTCTTCAACATATTTCTTTAAAGTTTTCATTATTCAAGTCTCATATTTTCTTGGTTAGATTTATTGAAGTTTGCTTTGTTACCAAGTCTGTGGTCAATTTTAAAAAAGGTTCCATGAGGTGCTGAGAAGAAGGTATATTCTTTTCTGTTTTGGGGTACGTTCTGTAGATTTCTGTTTAGTCTATTTGAGTCATGACATCTGTTTGTTCTCGTATTTCTCTGTTAAGTTTCTGTCTGGTTGACATGTCCACTGGGGAGAGTGGAGTGTTGAAGTCTCTTACTATTAGTGTGTGGGGTTTGATGTGTAATTTAAGCTTTGGTAATGATTCTTTTAAATATATGGGTGTTCTTGTATTTGGAGCATAGATGTTCAGGATTGAGACTTCATCTTGATGGATTGTTCCTATGATTAGTATAAAGCGTCCTTCTCTATTTCTTCTGATTGACTTTAGATTGATGTCTATTTTGTTAGATACTAAGGTAGCTACACCTACTTGTTTCTTAGGTCCATTTGATTGGAAAATATTTTCCCAACTTTTTACTCTGAGGTAATATCTGTCTTTGAGGTTGAGGTGTGTTTATTGTATGCAGCAGAAGGGTGAATCCTGATTTCATATCCATTCTGCTAGCCTGAGTCTTTTTATAGGTAAGCGGAGTCCATTGGTATTAAGAGATATTAATGACCAGTGATTGTTAGTTCCTCCTACTTTTTTGGTAATAGTTTTGTATGTTTCCCTTCTTTGGGTTTTTCTGGTGTGAGGTTATCTGTTGCCTGTGTTTTGTTGGGTGCAGCTAGCTTCCTTGGGTTGGCATTTTTTTTTCTAGTAATTTCTGTAGGGCTGTATTTGTAAATAAGTATTGTTTAAATCTGTTTTTGTTATGGAATATCTTGTTTTATCCATCAGTGGTGCTTGAAAGCTTGGCTGGTTATAGTAGTCTGGGCTTCTATCTACAGTCTCTTAGTGTCTGCAACACATCTGTGCAGGACCTTCTAGTTTCCATTGAGAAGTTGGGTATAATTCTGAAAGGTTTGCCTTTATATGTTACTTGGCCTTTTTCCTTTATAGTTTATAATAGTCTTTCTTTATTTGTATGTTTTTCATTTTGATTATCATATGGTGAAGGGACTTTTTTTGGTCCAGTCTATTTAGTGTTCTGTAAGCTTCTTGTACCTTCATAGCCTATAAAAGTTTTCTTCTATAATTTTGTTGAATATATTTTCTGTGACTTTTGATCTGGATTTCTTTTCCTTTTTCTATCCCAATTATTTTTAGGTTTGGCTTTTCCAGGGTGTCATAGATTTCCTGAATGTTTTGTGTTAAGAATTTAGTGTATTTAACATTTTCATTGACCGATGAGTCTGTTTCTCCCATACTATCCTCAACACCTGAGATTCTCTCTTCTAGCTTCTGTATTCTGCTCATTATGCTTGCCTCTGTTGTTCCCATTTGTTTATCCAGATTTTCCATTTCCACAATTCCCTCAGTTTGTGTTTCCTTTATTGCTTCTATTTCATTTTTCAAGTCTTGAACTGTTTGTTTTACCTGTTTGAGTGCTTTTTCTTCATTTTCTTGAGTTTCTTTCAGAGATATATTGATTTATTACAATATTTTGTTTGTCTTTTTCCCATTTCTTTAAAGGAATTTTTCATTTCCTCTTTAAATTTCTCCATCATCCTCATAAAGTTAAGTTTAAAATCATTTTCTTCTTCTCTTTCTGGGATAGCATGATCAAATGATCATGTCTGCTTGTTGTATGACCACTGGGTTCTGGTGTTATCATGCTGCTCTTTAGGTTGTGGAATAAATTCTTGCATCAGCACCTACCCATATCTTTTTCTAATTGGTGCCAGCAGTATCTTTTCCTCTTGGTCCAGTTCTTGCAGTTTCTGTCTGTGTCTTTGGAAACTGTTCTTGTTCTGCTGTGTGCTGTCATTGTCTGTGTCTCAGGAAGTCACTTAAGTCTACCTTGGCCTGATCTCTTAGTCCACTCTCTTGGTTCACTCTCTTGGTCCACTAGAGTCACAGCCTCTGTTGATCCTCTCTGTGTAGTCACAGACTGTGCTTCAGAGTTCCTCTGAGGTTGCAGGGTATAGGAGGGTTTGAGGGCAGAGTGGAACTTGTAGCTTACAGAGTCTGATTAATAGGTTGGGGTTGTTGGAGCAGCCTACCTGCAGGAAGCTTGCCTGTAGGATGGCTAGAGAAGCTGAGGCAGGTGCGGGAGTGGCCTGGAGTTTTGCCTCCAGTATGGAGTGTCTACATAGTGAAGTGCCCCACAAGGTGGACAGACACTCACCTCTTGTTCCTCTCTGTGTAGTTTCAGCCTGTATTTCAAGTTCTTTTGAGGTCACAGGGGATAGGAGTGTTTGGGGGCTGAGTGAAAATTGTAGCTTACATGGTCCAATCGGTGGAATGAAAATTTTGGAGGAACCTGCCTGCAGGAAGCTTGCCTGCTGGATGGTTAGAGAATCTGAGGCAGATGGGGGAGAGGCCTGTGGTTTTACCCCAGTATGGCAGGCCTAGGCAGTGGCAGCTGGATGGGTGTTCACTTACCTCTTGGTCCTCTGTGTAGTTGCAGCCTCAGAAATCTCCACATTCTTAGGACCTCAGCATGCACTGGGGAGATGCTGGTCACCTCTAGAAGACAAGGGTTAGCAGGTCAGAATACTCAGATGCATAGCCATGTTTCTTCAATGTTGCCAGAAAGCATCAGAGTATGCACTGTGACCTTATCAATCTGAAGAATTACACAGTTTTTAGAGGTAATCTTCAATAAAGGAAATCAAGTCACATGGCAGAAATAAAGCAGAAAGGAAAGGAAAGATTGGAGTACATGTGTTAGGTGAACTCTAAAATGAATATAAATAAGGACAGCTGGCTCAGGAGAGGAATTTTTAATTGTACGGTTTGTTGTTGTTCTGGAAGACAAACCTGGGAGTTTTGAACTTGTGGATTTGATTTATTTTGGCTCATAATAAAGTGTAGGAATTCACATTGTGTAAGACTAATGGTTTCTGCTGATCACTGGAATCTGTGGAGAAAGAAGGATTGAGTGACGTAATTTCAATGGACCTCACAGAAAGACAAGAATTGTTCAGTGGGATCTTTGCTTTAAGTAATGTTTTTATTTAACAAAAAATTTTCAGAAAGGCTAAGAGTAACATTAATAGTAGAAATAAAACAGAACCTTACTGACTCAAACCTGGATTAAAATCAACATAATAGAGTGCAATAGTCGACTTCCTGTGGTCTGCAAGATGTAGACCACTTGGCTGTTTCTCCAGGACCACACCTGCCTGCATATTGTCATGTTCCAGGCTGTGATGCACTGAACTTCTGAGCTGGGTATGATGCGGGAGAGTCTTCCATGTTTCAGGAGCCATCGCTATTCCCTCACAGACAAACTGATAACATTAAGTGGATTCAGTGGATTTAAGGAGGGGGCATGAAATTAGGAAACATCAGCTATGGGGAAGATTGGGGAGGTACAGAATGAAAGATGGGAATGTGGGTTTGATAATTTGCATTAAAAACCCATTAAAATGGGGCTGGAGGGATGGTTCAATGGTTAAGAGCAGCGATTGCTCTTCTGGGGTAACCTGTGTTCTGTTCCCACCACTCACATGGTGACTCACAACTCTCTGTAATTCCAGTTTCAGGGGATCTGGAATCCTCTCATACCTCTGTGTGCACTGCATACATATGATACACAGACATACATGGAAGCAAAATCGTCATACACATAAAGCAAAAATAATTAAATCCCTAAAAGAGAAGCTGTTGTTTGCAATATGTCAAAGTATTGTTAGAAGTGAGAAGAGTGTTCCTTTTCACTGTAGAAGCTTTATTTTGAAAGATAATCACGTTCTTTTGAAAGTGTATGAATTTCATGAAATGCTTTTGTGGGAAACGTACACGTGTTTCTCTGAAAAGAGAAGCCATTGTTTGAGATATGTCAAAGTATTGTTAGAAGTGAGAGCAGTGTTACTTTTCTCTGTAGAACCTTTACTTTGAAAGATAATCTCAAAGAAAGAAAAATAAGAACAACAAAAATCAAAGCAGTTCTGAAAAACATTCCAAAAAGCACCTCATAGTGTTTTGAGTAGGTTTAGAGTGTTATGTAGAGCCGTGAGAGTGAGTCTTTTCATTTTTTTGTCAATACTATGCTCTTTTAAACACAAAGGAGTGTGTGTGTGTGTGTGTGTGTGTGTGTGTGTGATACATTTCATTAGTTACCACTGTTCCTCAGGCACACAGAGCTCAGGTAAAAATCTGCTGTGAAATTATAGCAGTAGAGGGCTAACACCTTATATAATGACTCTATTTGATGTGATTGGTCAACCAATTGTCCAAGCACATATTAAGTTTATTTCTTTTTTTAAAATGTTATTATTCTTGTTTTACATGTATGAATGTTTGCCTGCACATATGCATGTGCGTTGGTGGCTGGTGCCCAGAGAGGCCCCGAAAGGGAGCTGAATTCCTTGGAACTGGAGTTTAGGATCGTTCTGAGCTATTGTGTGGGTGCTGGGCATGAAACCAAAATCCTCTGGAAAAATAGCATATTCTCTTTACCCCTGAGCCATCTCTCCAGTCCCCTACATTTGATACATTAATAATAAATTTAACATTTCTTTAACACCCTATATCGAATATAATGGAACAAACATTTTTTAAAAAGTTATCCAAAATCTATATATCTAAATAGGTTTAAGAGAAATTTAGGTTTCCTGTGTGAGTTGATGCACATCAGGAACTTACCATGGAGGGAAGTGGGAGCTGTTGACAGAGGAGTCCGGAAAGAGGCAGTTCCCGGAAAACCACAAAAACTGTGAGAAGAGCCTGGTGATTTGACAGTCCCCAACTCAGTTCAGGAAGCAGCAGATGCCTGGGTTCAAGGGCACCTTCTGGGTGAAGGTCTTCCTGGTAGGTTGAGGCGATGGAAACATTCCAAAAAGCCACCTTGTAACGTTTTGAGTGGGATCCAGAGAATTTGGGGAGCTGGAGATTGAAATTTGCGGGGCTGGAGGCTGTGGGAGGGCCTGGGGTTTGACTTCTCCTGCCTGTCACCCCTCCTCCACCTCTTTGTGACCCAACAGACCAGAGTTCTGTGATACAGACCTGGGGACTACCGCTAGATTCCAAGGAGCACGTGGCACCCAGTTACCGCCGGGTTGATCCACTGTCACAGCTACCTGGCAGCTCAGAGGCCCCTGCAGGACCGGGATATGTTGAACAGGACAGTGACCGAGAGCATCCCTCGAGGATTTTACAAAGATGTAACCCTCTGAGGGGTGAGCATATGCTGTCAGGTACGTGGGGAGGTACACAGGCGCAAACACGCCCGCCCTGGAGTCAGGTAATGGGCCTTGAACAGGCTCTAGCCTTCTTTCCCAGATGGCCTCTATCAGCTTGGACTCCAGACTGATGACACTGCCAAGTTCCTGGAGGACTTCCTCTGAGAAAGATGTTAAGGACAACGCCAGGTGCCACACTGCAGAGTCCTTCCCCTGTCCACTTATCCTTCTGGAGAGGGTATTTTTCCATGATAGCCACGGGCCCTCAGAGCCTCTTCTAAGCTGGCTGCCTTTTCAGCTCCATGTACTGTCTTCTGGGCAGAGATTGACAAGGACTGTCTTAGGAACCTGGAAAGGCAGTCAGTTGTCAATTGAAGCCCAACAATATCCATGGATGAGCCTTGGGAAGAGATTGGGGGTGGAGTTTCAGAAGCCCCCTATAGTGTGACAATTCTCAAAGTGAAAACAGACTTCAGTGGCCGGAGAGATCATTGAGAGAGTTTGGAGGGGAGCAAGGCACCCAGCATGGGAGGTGATGCCACATAACCAAATCCCTGACATCTATCGCGCTGTCGCTCTCCTGGTCTTTGAGGCTGGGATCTTCACTGTACTGACTCCAGATATGAAAGCTCAGTGGTTAGTGAGGTTGATCTCACAATGGAGATCTGTCTGAAAAACAGCCCCAGAACAGATCTGTCTGCTTGCATCCATTCAGATGGACACACTGCCATCTTCCCACAATAATTCCACAGAATGTATGAAGAGGTCAAGGAATGTCCAGTGGGATACAAGATGTTGAGCACAGGGCTCACCCTGTGTTTTAATTACCCTATTGTTTGGACTTCCAGATAATTTTGAGTGTGTTGAGAACATGGTCTTTCTTGCTTCCAAGTGTATCACACTATATTTGTGTTTCCTCCTGTATTTTTATAGCCAGTTAACCCCTGTGAAGTGAGAGAGACTTCTAAGGGTACCATGGAGATGGTAGGATATGCTTTCAAAATGGTGTCATTATGACAACATAGGAACCTATATTGGGGGAAGAGAGCATTGTGAAATTTATTGTGGAGGACCTTGAAACTCTGTTGTGAAGCTGCTTTTTGGGGGGAGGGGGGCAAAATAGAAGCTGATAAATCTGTGGTACTTAAGATATTGTTTAATAGCATCTCCACTAGAATCATATTGAAGAATATTAAGGTAAGTGGATCATTTTAGATCAGTTTTAGTGGAGGCAGAGGAGGAGGAGGAGGAGGAGGAGGAGGAGGAGGAGGAGAAAAACAACAAGAAGAACAAGAACAACAAGAAGAAGAACAAGAGGAAGAACAAGAAGAAGAAAGAGAAAGAAAGCAGCAACAGCAAGAAGAACAAGAACAAGAAGGAAATCAGTGTTCTCAATGATAAGATACAGGTCCCCCTTCACCAGTTTCACTAGATTTTGTGCCTCATGCCTCACAAGATTGTTAGTGTAAGCATTTCAGCCTGGATAGAAAGGTATTCTACACTTTGGAGCCAAGGAATACCACAAAGTCTCACCACAGAAGTCACCTCACCAAAGAGGGAGGGAAAAAAACAGGAGGGTGGTTGCCTCTCCATGGATGAAAAATGTCAGAGTGCTGAGCAAAAGGCAGATATTATGTAGATTTCTTGTGGAGGGAGTGGAAATTTCATGTGAACCCTTTCAGAGTGGAGATTGATGGGATTTTATTTCCAGAGATTGGAATTTTTTACTCTGTAAGGTAGGTCAGGCTCCAGCTATTAGGGCAGTTCAAGTGTTCTCTGTGTGGAACCTGGAAGTTGGAAGTCCTCAGTGGAGAGGTCTGGCCACTCATGTGACTTGGGGGCCTTAGATTCCCCCTTTTTATTAATATGCAATCAGGTAACAAGAAATGGGGCAATGTTATCATTAGACTACTTCCTGCTTAACAGGGCAGTGAAGTCCTTTGATCCTCACCATCAGCGTATAATCAGGAGTCTCCGACCTCTGATTCTCTAGCTAGGGACTGATAATTTTGTAATATCAACTGAATGACAGGATGGTTAGAAATCTTTTGAATCTGTTGTTGAAGACAGACAAGAAATTTATAACACAGGGTTAAGAAAAGGAGAAGAAAGAGGGTTTAAAATGGCAGTATTCATTTCAAAATTGAGAGCTGTCCAAAGGCATTGAGCTTTTCCTTATGCTTTTGGAGATCCATCTGGAACTGTCTTATCTTTTCTTTGACTATACCTGACTAGTTGACATAGATGCAACATTCCTCCCCAAGGAAGAGAAAAAAAAAACCCACCTCTTTCTGCTGTTAGTGAATCAAATCCACACCAGGTTTATAGTACTTATGGAGGACATTGGTTCTATTTGGCCCTGTAGGATAAGGATGGTCTGACCCACCCATTGGAGATCCTTGATGAACTAATAGGAAAACCAATGGTAAATATCTAGAGAAGTAGTAAGTTTCACTCACTCCTCCAGTGGCTATGCCAGTGCTTATATACCCAGCACTACTCAAAAGCATATGACCTGTCCCACTCCTCTGTCAGACTATGGTACTATAAACCCAGTGATGGGAACCATCCAGCATTCTTTAGCATATACCACTTCCTTGTTTTGGAAAAAGGAACACCAAGGCACAAATCCCAATCCAGGCAGGAGGCAGACATCAGTAAACTTGAATGTCACAAAGAATCAAGGCATTGTGAATGTTTGAGCATAGATAATGGGTGGTAGTACTAAGGCTTAAGGTATTATTGAAATCTATGTAATCCAGTGTTCCCACAAAGAATGTGTCTGAGGAGTTAAAGTAGTCTATGACATCGAAGAGAGAGATGTGAGAGAGATAAAGGATGGTAGTGATATTTGGCTTAGAACAACTGATGAGAACTGAAGGGAGAGAGTCCAATAAGACAATAGGTGAGGTGCAAATGGTGGTACTTAGTTTGACCCAGGAGGGACACATAACCAGTATTCCCCAAAGCAAGCAGGCAGAACATTATTTAGTAGCTGATATGCAAAAGTTAAGGTATCAAATAAGATATGGTGTGATAGGGAGGTGAGTTCAATATAATCTAAATGGGATGATATTAAGGATGCAAGGACCATCGAGGAGTTCCTACCATGCTATACCAAGAGTCTGAGAGAGTAGGATGTATACCCATTGTATTTTGATTATACCTGATGGGCAGCTGGGATGCCATGGACCATTAATTAGAATATATAAGATTGATCATTTTGCAAAAATGGTAGAACACCTTTCTGAATAAGCATCATGTCTCCTACAGGACCAATAAGGGCAGCCTCAATAAGTCTCTGGCCAATGTGTACAGTAATCTCTAGTTTTATATAAAGAAAGCAAGCATAGAAGGCAGGAGGTTTTAGAACTACATTTAGGTGTTATAGGGAGAAGAATCTCCTTTTGGCAACCTGTGGGTGTGCAATCTTCAGACCCCACCACATTAGTGCTCTGATAGAACTCTTAAATATAGGTTTCCTCATCCTTTGAAATATTAATAGAACAATAGACAGTAGAAATGGAAAAAATCTGGAATATTTTTCACTATCATAAATCATTTTTATATACTTTCAGAAATTTCATTTACATGCCTTAATATATTTTATCATACCCTCAGAAATTTCTTAAGATTTTGTATCTTCAGACATTTATATACTTTCTTAGACTCTCAGAACTCACTGAAGCTTTCACCAGTATCCTTTCTTAGGCTCTCATTAGGAATATCAGTCCTGACACACTGATATTTAGTTTCTCTCCATGACCCCTTCATGTCATTTTAAAACAAATACTACCCATGTGATTCTTATATTACAGAGTTTGACTAACAGTATGAGGTATATTGTACGAATACATGTAGGTGCAGTTTTAATACTGTATTAAACAAGTATTTTTTGTTTCTGTTTGTTTGTCTCTTCATAAACCCTGTTTTTATGACTTTTGTTTTCGGGATAGATATTATACAAAAATAGAGAAGACAGTCATGGGGGTAAGCAGTGAAAAAGAGATGGACAAGGAGTTATAGAGAAATTAACTGGCCTTTAGCAGCCTGATATAGAACAATTTCTCGATGTCTATTAGGATGGGCTGTTAGAGGTAGGAGGTTCTCCTTAAGTAAGAGCTACACTGGACAGGTATAGTTAGCAAGAAAAAGTAAATTTAGCTATAGACGATTTTCAGATCATTTGTTTGTGCAGTGGCAGAAGTTGTCACCACTTAAAATTGAGCATGTTGAGCTGGCTTGTTGGAACCTATTCCTTATGGTGGGATACCTCACCTAGCCTTGATGCAAGTGGAGGAGGTTAGTCTTGCTCAAATTGATATGCCATGCATTGTTAACTCCCATAGGAGGCCTTTCAAAATCTGAATGGAGATAGAAGGTGAGTTAATAGGGGAATACAAGGGAAGTAGGGGGAGGGAATAGAGGCCAAGGTGGGAGGGGAAATTGTGGCTGGTATGTAAAATAAAGAAAGAAAAAAAAGGAAAATTGAGCATGACAATTTAGGCCTTTGAAATATACTGAGTCCAAGGTGCTTGTAATAAGAGAGTGAAGTTTTAATATCTTCTAAGAAAGGGTCACAGGTTGAATTCCGATGGAGGGAGTTTCTTTAAGCTCCATGTGGGAGCTGAGAGGCAAAGGAGAAACCCAGGATAATGCAGAGAAGCAGTGAGACTTACAGAATGGAGCTGAGAGACAAGATGGACAAGGTCACAGAGGCCAAAAAGAGTTTAAGAAATCTGTGGAATTTAGCAGAAAGTGTCTTTTGCTAGACAAGGAA
Source organism: Microtus ochrogaster (assembly GCF_000317375.1). Classification (NCBI taxonomy): domain Eukaryota; kingdom Metazoa; phylum Chordata; class Mammalia; order Rodentia; family Cricetidae; genus Microtus; species Microtus ochrogaster. The sequence continues at coordinate 78,549 of NW_004949242.1, read as the reverse complement.
TATTGCAATGCATAGGCCCGGATGGAACTAGTGACAATTACCTGTAGAAGGGGAGTGACACGTGACTAGATCAGGTAGAGACTGATGGCTAGATGAGGTAGAAAGAAGAAACAGTTGAAGAGGCAGACTGTAGAATTGAAGTTGGTGGATGGCAAAAGACAGCAGAAGCAAATGATCCTTGTATACCTTAGGAGAATCAGACCAGCAGCTTGTATCAGTTTGAAATGTTGAGACTTGAGCTTGGCTGAGAGTTAAGTGGCACCTACCAATGCTACCTGAAGAGAGAGAACTTAAGAAGGGGGTAGTATGCAAAGATCCTTGTATATTAGGGGGTGGGAAAGGTGCTGAAAAGAGAAGAGAGTAGTGGGTGGTGTTGTAATCTGCTGGCCTGGTCTGTCACCTGGACACCCTGACCCTTTAAGAGACAAAATCTGCCCACTCCCAACCTCACCACCATTCCACCAAGGCAAGCAGATCTCCTGCCTGCTCTCTCTCTCTCTGTCTGCCCTTCTTCTGGAGAGGCAGCTTCTGTCTCTCTCTCCCTTCTTCCTTTCTTTCTCCCTTTTCTCTTCTCCTCTTCCCACCCCCCTCCATAACTCACGAAATAGACTCCATTCCCCAGCTCTCTCTTCATGGTTTATCTGTCTGTCTCTCACCCACTGCGGTCTCCCACCTACAAGGGAACCCACCAAAGCCTTGGGTGGTCCACCTCTTTCCCTCTTGGAACCACTGCCCCTCATACGGGCCGTAGGGTCACCTGCCAGTTATAAGTGGTAGCATTAGTGTATGACTTGGTCAGGATCTCTTCATGTTCCCTTCCACCCATGGGCAGGTAGCCTTAGGCTTGTAGGGATCCTGGACTTGGACCACTCTCCAACTTTCTATGGCGGCTCAGTCGCTGCACCCGCTGGCTAAATAGTAAGGACCCCTTCTCCAAGTCAACTTTTGCTGACATTCATCTCTGATTATTCCCCATGGCTGAGGACTGAGATCTGGCTTCTGGACTGTAGTAATGGCTTCTAGGAATGGCCTTCATGAGCTGATGAGTCTTAGGGTGTTCTTGACATATCTCTTGACTGTTGCTTTATCTCAAAGACATTCCTGTATATATATCCATTGAATCTAGACTTGGGGAATAGACCTAAAACTATCTGTCCAACCTCCCTCCAGGGTGTCTTTTACAGACCCTAAAATCTCTGCCTTACTTAAAGATTTCTAACCTTAACCACTTTTGCACTAACAAATGACCTACATACCCCTTAAATAACAACCTAAAGTGAGAGATTTCTAATTTCTATCAGCAAACAAGCAGATTAGAAAGTTTCTATCCAGCATGTGACTTTTTAGTTAACTTTATGTATGAACATAAGTTAGCTTTAGCTGTGTGTGTATGTGTATACAACTTAAATTCAACTGTGTGTAAATGAATGTATACTTACTGTTAAATGTTTGAATAGTCTGTTCATTATATCTCGTTCAAGACTAAAAAAGCAATAAGTCTATTTTAAACTGGTATGTACTTTTAAATCTCTTACAAAAATACTGTATATGTAATCCAACCCTGCTTTATGTTATGTTAATATTGATTAGAGACCTATGGACACGAAAGACCTGAAAAGAATAAAGGCAGCTGTTGTGACATATGGGATGCATTCATCCTGTTTAAGACTGCTTTTAAATAACTGGGCTAATTGGAATAGTTATTCCACAAGATTGGAAGGATCTTATGGCAGCTATACTAGAAGGTAGTCCTCAACTGCAATGTCTTGCTTGATGAATAGAGAAAGCAGTAGCCATGGAACAGCAGAATCAGACCAGAGGAATGAATACAGTGAAGGATGGGGTCTGTGCACAGACAGGTACAGTTTGATGCTGTCAGCATCACGCAGTGGTGTTTAGTGACCTTAAGGGTTTGGGGTAAGGTGAGCAATCACAGAAAAGATCTATCTCCTTTACAAAATCACCTAAACTGCAGGATAAGCCTACACTGAATTTTTTCCTAATATTAACTACAGCAGTGCGTAGAGTAGTGGCTGATCCTAAAGCTAGAAAGGTACTAATTGAGTCTTTGGATTTCAGAATGCTAAAAAAGAATGTCAAAGGCCATAAGGCCTTGAAGGTCAGGGTGCTCCTTTACAGGAATGGATTAAAGTTACTGCTGATAATGGATGCACAGACTCTAATTCTCATATAATTGGTCAAGCCTTAGTTAAATGTCTTAGATCCTAGAATACAAGATGCTCTATCTGTGGAAAATTGGGACATTTAAGGAAGATTATTTTTATTCTATTATGAAAAAGGACACCTCCACCTCCTAGGATAGTCACAGTAGAACGCCTCTAACCCCAGGAATTTGTTGATGTGGCAAAAAAAAAAAAAAACCCGAGCTAATGAATGTCAGGTAAAGAAAGATATACTGAATGTCAGGTAAAGAAAGATATACATGGTACTTTTTCACAATTGGAAAACTTGTAGGGCTTAGCTCAGAGCCAAGGAACAAACAACACTGTTACCAATTTCCCCTCATCAGTGGAATGACTCATCAACAGAGCTATCAGGGAAACATGGGCTCAGCATTGGATATGCAATTCATGACACTTTTGGGAGCACTGCTTTAAGAACTGGCAGTAGATAAACATTTTGCACTAGCTCCATAAATTCCTTGTTTATAAGATGGTCATCATTCCCCAGGAACAGTAGGAATAAGATTGGGAAGAAGCAACTTAATATCTTAAGGATTTCTTGTACACCCAGGAATTGTAGATGAAGATTACCAGATAGAAATGAAAATTATGTGTTTTGTGAAATATACAGTGCAAAAAGAAACTGATGATCAATATACCAATTATTATTACTCCAATATTTAAAAGGCAAAATACAGATCTAATAAGTAGAACAGAAAGTTTTGGAAGGGCTGGAAAAAAAGACATTTTGGCAAATGGTCATCAATGACGAAAGGCCTAAATTAAGAATAAAATTAAGTGGGACAGAAATTGAAGGATTATTTGATTTTGATGCTGATGTAACTAAATTTTCTCAAAAATCCAGGATCCAACTGAATTTTGCAAGAAGTCTCTTCTTTGTTCATAAGTCTTCCTTGGAACCTAATCATAGGTAAAACAGATTGTTGAGTAGTTTAAATGTATAGGGCTTAAAGAAGATGTAGGGATGTTGAAGTCTTATGTAGCTGAAATAGCAATGAATTTATGATGGAGAGAATTGTTATCAACAATGGTGAGTGAGCTAAAATTAATATTCCTACAATTCCAAAAGGAACTCATAAAATGAAGCTAAAAATGGGGCATGTTCCTGCAAATGATATTGCAAAAATTGTCAGGGAAAATAACAGGCTATACAGGTGATTCAGCAGCAGGACAAAATAAGAATTGACTATCCAAATTTGGAATAAGGACCACAGTCAATAACCCAACTGCTCTGCCTTTAAAATAGTTGACTATTAAGCCTGTATGGGTGACTCAGTGACCCTTAACTAAAAAGAATTATATTTACTTGACTAGCTGGTACAAGAATTTTTAGATACTAGTCACATTGAGAAAACTACTAGTCCATGGAATTCTCCTGTATTTATAATAAAACGTAAATCTGGAAAATGGAGAATATTGACTGATTTAAGAGCTATTAATAAGATAATTCATCCTATGTCATCTTTACAGCTGGGGATTGCTTTTACATTGCTACTTATAACAATGCCAGGGCCAGTAAAGAGATTATCACTATAACATTCTTCCACAGGTAATGATAAACAACCAAAGCAGGAAACATCAGTAAAACAACTCAATGTCCATATGATTCAGTTAAAAAATTCAGAGTTGTTTGTCATCCTGATGGTTTTGTTAGACTTTATTGAATATCTTAAATATAATTACTCATCCACAGTTTTCTGGGCCATTAGCAAATGAAAGTGAAGGATTTGTCAATTGGTGATAGGAAATGTGTTTGAATTAAGAGAATTTCATGAGAATAATCATGTTAATAGTAGGGCCTTAAAGAAAAAAAATTACTACTACTTGTCATAAAGCTAAGGAAATTTTTTTTTAAAAAAAATCTGTCCTGCTTATTCTTTGTAAAGTCAAGTTCCTTTGCCTGCAGGAACTAATCCTAAAGATACACAAAAGAATGAAATTTGGCAAAATGATGTATTTCATTTAGCAGAATTTGGAAAATTAAAACACATTCATCATACTATTGATAAACATATTCTGCATTTTCATGAACATCAGCCTTAAGCTCTGAAAAGGCTGATTCTATAATTGTACACTTATTAGAAACAATGGCTATAATGGACATACTGATAAAAATTAAAACTGATAATGACCCAGGTTAAGTCTCCAGTAAAATGAAACATTTTTTGCTTGTTACAAAATACAATATGTTACATGGATACCATATAATCTTATATAACAAGTTTTTGTTGAAAGTTCTAATCACACTCTAAAGGAGATGCTCGTTAAACAGAATGGGTCTGTGAGGACCTTCAAGTTTAGACTGCCTATTGCTCTACTAACTATACATTTTTAAAGGCTAATGAAAGAGAACAACAGCTGTATAGATAAGACTGCCGAAATAAATCAGCCAATGTGCTACAATATGCCTTGACATCAGTATGCAAAAAGGGGGAAGGTATTATCATAGATATGTGGTTATACTTGTGTTTCTACAGGAGAGAAGAAGCTGTGGACAACATCAAAATTCATAAAGCTTACATATGAGTGAGAGGAATCTCTCGGATGCTGATAACTTCAGCTACTGAGATGCCTCAGGGGCGGGGAATGATACCAAAAGCCTTTGAAGCGGACAGTGAATTTTCACAACTGAAAGCAGCTTGAGAACTTGTTGTGACAAAGGAGAGGAGATAATGCATATGACTCAGAAACATTTGAATGCTACAAATTTGATCCTTGCTATGCTATCCTTGACTACACTGCTGGTAAAAGGGACCGATCACAATTATGGGGCATATGTTCCGAAACCATATTTTTGTGATGATTAATGAATCTTCTTAGCTACGTGGTCTTTTTGTTTGTTTGTTTGTTTGTTTGTTTGTTTCGAGACAGGGTTTCTCTGTGGCTTTGGAGCCTGTCCTGGAACTAGCTCTTGAGACCAGGCTGGTCTCGAACTCACAGAGATCCGCCTGCCTCTGCCTCCCGAGTGCTGGGATTAAAGGCATGCGCCACAGCTATGTGGTCCTTATGATCACCAAGGTCTTTCTCAGCCAGTGAAGGATGGGGAATGGATTATGAATTACATTGTGGGAGCACAAGAAATTCCTATAAGTATGGGAAATTAAATTTAATGCCCAAGTCTAATCTTTCAAGTATGTCTATCTATAGTTAATACTATCTAAAATAATCATAGTATGGTTTATAAGCTTTAGGCATCTAGTTTTGAAGGTCATGAGATTAATGCTACTAGTTTCATAAACCTACCATTCCGTGAGATGAGGGTTACTAACAAGGAATCTGACTGAAGGTATTGGCAACAATGTAAGAATGAGAAACCTTGAGTGATGATCAATATCTCCCACAAAGGCATCAATGATTGGCACCCTTATGGCTCTCAAGTAAAATGTTCTCACTCAAAGTTAAGATGGCAACAGCGTAATTTGAATGGAAATGTAGAAAACAGTCCTTTTGTTAATGCACATATACAATGAAATTAGTTGGGATGTCAAGTCTTCTCCTGTGATATGGCAATTCAATTCAGAAATCAGCAAGTGCCTCCAATCTTCTTAAAGCATGGGAAGAAAAGTTAAGCATTAAGGATAATAAGTATACTTTTGTCTTTTAGACTAAATCAAAACCATCCTTCTATGGAATGTGTATCATTACTTTAATTACCATTGAAGCAGCCTGTATAATGGCACCCTAGTAATAGCAGCATCACTTGTGAATGCTGTACCCTTAATGCCTGTATTCATTCTAGTTTATCTTCAAACATAACCTTTGAAAGTTCACACGTGCTTAGAGTAAGGCCAGCTATCTGAATACCAGGAAGTTGTTGAGGTCATTATGGGATTCACCTGTGATGATCCTGACACAGAAGCTCGGTGATGAAATATTAAGAAGAACATGTCAAATGGTTGGACTTGTTGTTGTTGTTATTTTGGGAATTATTACAATTACTGCTGGTGCTGCAACAGCCAGAGAGTTCTTTCATAAAGAAATTCAAACTGTTGAGTTTGTTAGAGACTGACAAAAACAATCAGCAGTATTTTGGAACCTAACAAAATAAGATAGATAGTGAGGTCGTTAAAGAATTAGCTGATTTGTGAGAAACTGTTATATTGCTAGGGAATCTATTGGAAATATTGAAAGAGCAGAAAAATGGAAATGTGATTGGTATGTTGCATATTATTATTTTACACCTCTAACATTTAATGAAAACAAACATTTTGGGAAAAGGTTAAGATGCATTTGTTGGGTTACCCAAATTTTTTCAAATGGTTTATGATTTACAGCAAGAAATTAAGAAAAGGTTTACAAAAAACTTACCTGATATGACAGGAATGAATGTTATGGAACGCTTGCAGACATCATAGCCTCATTCAGCCACATGGATAACTTTAATAGATTACTTGTTTTAGCAAGTATCACTCTTCTGTTTGCAATAGTAACCTTATTGGCTTTAACGTGTCTTTTGACTTACACAAGATTGTAACAGAGAAAGAAAAGAGGCCATATTTTGCTGTAATGCTGCATAATTTAAAGTACAAACAGAAGGGGAATCTGTAAGGAGAATCCATACATAGATACAACTGGCTTGCCTCTAGAGGAGTATTTTCACCTAGCCTTCTTTTATCTGCCTTTTGTGATTGCTACTCTGTCTCTGGGTCCTTCTGTTTGTAGCTTTATCTGAGAGTTTCCTAAGGGGTTCAAAGACTAAGCAAAAGTTGGCACTGGAAAAGCTCCTGCACACTGGTTGGTATGCTGAATAGAGAATTTTTATTTGGCATTATCCCTTTGAGATACTCAGATACGGTGTTTGTGGTGTGAAAATGAACTTGCTAAAAGTGTTAAGTTACGTAAAAATAAAAATGCCATGATCTAAGGGAGAGCATCTCAGTCTGAGAGATGCTGAGCCCCCTGTAGATGGAAAGGTGAAAATCATCCTTAAAGTGGCTCTGCCTTCATTCCATGGACCTGAGTGAACTCACACTGACTCTATGACAATTTACGTACTTAAAACATGGTTCAATAATTTTTATTACTGTAACAGACAAAACTGAATCTGGATACAATGGAGTAATGATTCATAAGAACAAATGGCCCAAAAGATGAAAAACACAGAGAAGTAAATGAAGTGATGTTCATCAGCCACCAGTTGTGATCATATGAAAAAGTAATGCTGCCTTGTAAGATGGAAGATAATGTATAAAAAATAAGAAAGGTAGACACCAGTGCCAAAATATTCTTTGTGGCTCTGGACTCAGGGGAGTTTCTGCTTGAACCATGTGTTCTACGGATGTGCTGAACCCTCTGCTTGTGTCTATACAAGATGACAACTATGAAGCCACTGGACCAGATGATGAGCACAGAAAAAAGGACTTCTGGGAACACCACCAATGCTATAAACAGTAAATTAATGATTTCATTGTGTAGTACAATAAGACAGTGTCCAAAATCTTGTGTTCTTGTCATGTTTTTGTCATTCCTTCTAATAAATGGGTAGATAAAGAAAATGAAATGCATCAATATGTAGAAAAGCCAGAGTAGGGAAATGATGCAGCCAATAGACCTGGAAACTTTGACTTTATGATCCTTCCAACAGGATTCCCTGGGACTGATCGTCATGGCCTGAAAGACGCTCAAGAGGCAGGAGGTTCCAATGGACAAACTCCGGCCAACTCTTTCAATGTAAAAAATTAATCTACATCCAAAATAATTCAATAACTGCCTCAACACAAAAGGAGTTATTGTGTGGGGCAATCCTGATGAGAGAATGATCATGATATTGGCTGTTGTTAGATTGAAAAGAATCATATCTGCGGGCTTTAACGTACGTTCTTTAGAGTAAAGGACTACATAGTAGAGCATAAGTGAGAAATTTCCGAGAATTCCAATTGTTGTTTGTGATAAGAAAATGAGTCCAATTATGAGGTTCCAGATGTCTGTCATGTGATTCGGCGCCATTTCTTTCAGACTATAGACAAGCTGTTTGTCTTGGCAGAAGGAATAAAAAAATACTTGCAGTTTTGTTGGGGAAGAAGAAATCTTTAATACTAAGAGGCTTAAATAGAGGATACATTAACTTCGGGAGTTGACGGCCAGCCTAGACCACATAAAATGACCTCATTCAAAAAATTCTTATAGTAGGTACTTTCCATGTATGTATGGTTGTTAGGAATGCTTGATACCTTAGAATGCATGTATTGATGGAAGAACATTCATTAATTTTCACAGAAAATGGAGCATTTGAGTCAATACGGTGTTGACCTGTTAGAAACAATGAAAAGTGACAGCCCATACAAAGAAACACAAATCCAGAAAATACTGATATTGGATATATAATATTATATAAAAGAATACAACTTCAATAATGACCACAGAACTTAAATATATCTATTCTTAAAATATATCTTATGAAAATTAATACAAGCCGGGCGGTGATGGCGCACGTCTTTAATCCCAGCACTTGGGAGGCAGAGGCAGGCGGATCTCTGTGAGTTCGAGACCAGCCTGGTCTCCAGAGCTAGTTCCAGGACAGGCTCCAAAGCCACAGAGAAACCCTGTCTCGAAAAACAAAAGCAAAAAAAAACAAAAAAAGAAAATTAATACATAATTAATGAATGAAAAATATATATTATCTATGGTCTTGTGACGGGGCAATGGTCCCTCCATCGTATCTCAACTGGATCTGTCTTTGGTTTAATCAGAAACTCATCCTCATCTTCTCACCCCTTTTATGACAAGTCTTCTGGGAAAGTACACAACACTATTCTAGAAACTGGGGCTTAATGTTCAGCTAACTGCATGTTTGTGTATTCCGTTAAACTGCTTGTTTGCTTTTCTTCCCACTGCAACAAACAAGCTGGATATAATTATTCTGTGTTCTTTGACAGTTCTAGTTCTCAGTAAAATGCATTTGAGGCAGCTCTTTTGGAAGAGCTTCTCTTCAGGAAGTTTCTTAAGGCTGACTCTCAATTTGGACTTTAAGGTTCCTGAATGATCTTTGAGTCTCAAACCCACAATTATTTTACACAAGAAAAAATTATTAAAAACACAAAACATATAGGAATGGTGTTTCAAGTGACAACTTACATCAAAGTAGCTTAAGAACTAGATTTTATGAAAATTTACAACACATAGGCAATACATGCAAGTGGAACCCCAAGGTCAAGGCTGTTAGAGCACTCTGGACATCTAGTATTATAAAATCTCACAGAATGTACAACAGAACAAAAACAAACAAAATATGCCAGGAAAACTGTCACATACAAAGAGGATATCTGATAAATGATAGCTACTGAGGTAATGTTTCATGTTTTTTTGTTGAACCTATATCTGGGATAATGATTTCCCACTCCTAAGTACAGAGTGAAAATGAGAGGAAAGAAGGCAGTGAATTAGACAGCCCATCAGTAGAGTAGGAGGAATTTCTCAGGGCACCAGACACTATTGCTTTGAAAAAAGGGGTCTGCAAAATGTTCTCTAATCAGGTGAGATTCCCCTGCAGAAGCAGGCAGTTACAACTCTGAATCAATACCAGGCTGATCAAAGCATACCCAGGAATGGGCACTGTTGCCTTCAACAACCATACAGGGGCAGCCAGATGGACAATCAAGAACCAGGAAAGAACTGGCTGTGAAACTTGAGTTTTAAAGTCATTTAAACAGAGTGGAGAGATGAGCTGAGACCTTTGGAGCTACCAGAGATTTACAGTCTTTCTTTCCCCATGCACTGGCACTGTAGAATGCACCCATGTAGTGGTTATAGTATAAACAGAAACTACTCAATTAAATGATGTATTTCAAGTTCATAATTTCAGATATCTTTGTACCACGTGTGATTTCAAACCTTCTAAATTTTAGAAATGTGTGGTTATGTAAGATTGAGTATGTGCAGAAGCCAGGAAACGAGCCGATTAGAGGGTCTAGCAGGGCAAAACAATACATGTATTTTGTAAGTGAAAGAAAGAATAATAAACATGGAACAGGATAAGCAGAGATGAGGGCAGAGCAATAGTGGAGGGGGAGATTTTGGACCAATATAAATAAGAAGGACAAAATTTCTTAAGAATACTTGCTATTTTTTTATTATTATTGTGTGTAATGTTACTTGTATGTACATGATTTGGGTACTTGTATGTACATAATTTCAGGGTTCACTATTTGTTACTGGAAAGCCAACTAGGGAATTCCTCCCTGGTGAGGACTCTTTTGTCTTGTTCTTAGCAATACTTCTTCCTTGCTATAATATCTGGGACTCTTGCCCCTCAACAAAGAAACTTCTCTTCAAAAGCAAATGAAACATTACAAAAAGCACAACTGTTCAGAACCCAGAAAACTAGTGTTGGTGTGGAGCCAAGTACCAGTTGATCTATCTACAATGTAAGTTTTGCCCTCTAGACTCAGGAACATTGAGGCAGAGGAAGCAGAAAAATTGTAGAGGCCAGAGAAACTGATAATCCATGAGACTCCATCTGCTACAAAATTCAGGAAAGCTGCACTCATGAAATCTTGACATGAAAGTCTATAAAAAGACACCAAGAGCCATATTAACATCAAAAGGGAGTCACACTGGGCACCAGGAATTCTGCTTTCAAGAATAACAAGGCAACTAAAGTTACATTTTTCCTCATTAAGCAGTAATCATGGGAATTTCAACCTCTGGGATATTCACAACTGGCCAGTGCTACCTCGCAATCAATTATTGGATACTCACAAAATAGACTTTTACATGACAACTTTAGTCAGGAGAATTCCATGACATTGTTCCTGGGGCTATTGGGAAACTACTACTGTATGCATGTGTATTGAGGTAAGCATGCAGAGACCATCCACCATAGACCATAACTAATGTATGCATTGTTCATTCCACCACATTATGGAAGTATATGAAGATTTTGTTGTGTTGGACTTCGTTGTGTTGGATGACCACACCATGGCCTACAGGATAAAGAAGTAATGGCTCATTTGGCATCAAACATTAGTATAACTATTTAGTCAAGCATCATCTGAAAGAATCTAAACGACTCTAAGAGTAATATCTTAAAACCCAAATTTACTGCTAGAAGTACTAAAAAGATCTTGAGTAAAAATATCTAGAAATTGCTCAGAAAATCAGGAGAAGCTAGTGGTTGAGTATGCAATAAGCATTCAGAAGAAGATAAATAAGGACATAATATGTTTTATACATAAAAGGGGGTGGTTATATGAAGAGAAAATTGAAGACGCTCATCGCAGAGTTCAATGAAAAGGATGGATAAGTGAAACCAAGAGTGAAGAAGTTATCTATACTCTAGCATGAGTGAGCCACGGAAATCAGGAATAGTATGATGCTGAAAGTACGCAGAAATTACAAAGAAAATATTTTTGAAAATTGTTCAGTTTCTTATTACTGAAAAAAACAAAGCTTAGAAGAAAGCCAAACAGTAAGAAAAGTCATCTTTAGATAAAGAATAACATGACCGTGAGTACAAGCAAAAGCAGATAATGCACTCAAAATCTAAAGACATTGAGAAATACAATGTTTTAAGATTGACAGATCTTAATCTTCAATTATGGAACCCATGGATCTGGATCATAGCTATTCTACAAACAAGCATAACAAGCATGTCGCCACTCATCATTTCTCAAAATAAGGGTCCTGTAAGAAGGGACTCTATAACAAATAGTAACTAAAATACATCTGTCTTGAAAGTGTTCCTTGTTCTAGCAAATATTAACAAATGACATAAAATGCTTTCCACATTGGTAAATTTCTTTCTATCTGGAATTCTGGGGAGTTATTCTCAAGTGTTTTTCTAATGATAAAGAATTTGAGATCATTTCTAAAAAGAGGATTCTAACATATCTATGTTGAATAAGACAGTAATATATTCCCAAAATCATATGGACTAAGAAAAACATCAAAATGTGCAATAATTGTTTATGGAGGATGATATTTATAAAATCCCTGCACAATTATAAATGTGGTCTAACCTCTTAAGTGTTTACCAATATGAGTGTTCCCTTCAACAATGCAACAGAAGTCTGCTTTGTTTATTTAAATACAGGGTATTTTGGGCCATATTGCTGAAACATTTTTGTCCTCTCTATTATTTTCAAAGTTGTGCTTCACTTACAAAAGTTCCCTTAGATATATGGTTATGATGGTTAATTCATTAGCTGAAAAAGCACATGTCAAAAATAAATTAAGGAAGAAACAAAAGAAGGAAGAAAGAAAGGAAGGAAAGAATGTAAGTTTGATTAAGGTTGTTGGTTGTATGGATCTGGTGACTATACACAAAACTCAGTGAATCCTAGTTCCTAACCATGATCCCAGCAACTGACAGAGGTGTGTGTTCTTGGAAATACCCCTTAAAACACTATCAAAATCATGGTTTTTAATTTGTATTTTTGCTGCTTCATCTGACAATAATATGTGCATAGGAAATAGGACATCATTTTAGATATATTCAGTCTAACAGGGCACAAGGGAAATCCCAACATCCCTGGAAGAATTTTTAAAGTTCTACCTATTTGGATTTCTGTTTTCTTACTGTGAGAAAAGGCATATTACAAGAAAGATGGTGCCAGTGGATCAATCTAGCAACATCTGTGAGAACAGAAAAAAATTAAATTGTTGACAAAATGCTTCATTTTAAGAGCTACTGTAGACTTTGAGACTTCTTTAGTGACAATAATTAAGAAGAGTATATACCATATGATTGATATTTGAGTATTTAGATATCCACCTGCACTCAGTGCAGTGAAGTAAGAGAAAACATTAAAGAAAAGAAGCAGAGATTACCATCCACCACAGTGTGAGCACACTCCTGTGCTCAGATCTGTGAGGTCTCTCTACTCGGTTCTGCCAATGGGTGTGTGTCTTCACAACAATAGCATCAGCATATAAAGTTGTGAAGTGGTTACACTGGTCATGTGCACAGAAAGCCAATATTCTCACAGATAAATATTAGTCCCATTTTATTTATTAAGAGCTATATGTATAATGGCAATTGTAATTTTTTTAAAAAGATTTGTTTAGTATCAATCTGCATCATTCTAATTCTACTGGCTTTCTTACCTGGTCATGTCTTATATTGAGGATTAATAGATAGTTAAAGACCAACACCAGAGATAAGGCCCCACTAATTTGAACACAGTTCTCTTCTACTCATGAAACTGAGCAATAAAAGCACAACTCAGGTGGCCAGGTCCCTGTATGCCTGATTACCTTCTATTAGCTTTCAGTTCTGTGTATTTACTCACATATCAGACTGAAATAACTGTGTTCCCCTAGAAATGCATAAAAACCAGCTGGTCAGGAACTTATTTATTTATCTTATTGACTCGTATGTGTTCATTTTCTCTCAAAGAGAGGTAGTGAGTCGCACTGCTTAATTTCGCTGCTTTTAAAGCTCTCACCCTGTTCTCATCAGACATTTTTCAGTGTCCCCGTAAGCCAGGCTTTGAGAGATGCCTTCCTCCCTAGTTTTGATGATGCCACAGTGTAGGCACTTCAGATAGAAAATATTTCCTAATATTTATAATTACACTTAATAGGAAATGGTAAAAACACCATGTTCAAACTCAGTCTTTGATCCTTCCCTTTCTGTGGATTACAGTTTAGGCTTCAAGGTTGCTTATTACTGCTTCATCTGTACTCTATCCTCTAATATCCTGTATGGTTATTTTTTTGAGACAGAGTTTCCCTGTAGCTTTGGAGCCTGTCCCAGAGCTGGCTCTTGTAGACCCAGCTGGCCTCAAACTCACAGAGATCCACCTGCCTCTGCCTCCAGAGTGCTGGGATTAAAGGTGTGTGCCACCACCACCCCCGGCTTTCAACTGTTAACACCTGAACTTAGGAACAGAACGGGTACGTGATTCATTTACTTCTAAAAGCTGTTGATGTCACAGTTTATACTGGAAGGTCTAGAACATGGATGGCTATTATGGTGCAAACACAGTCACCTGAGTCCCTAATCACAAAACCATAAGACACATTTTCAAACATGCTGCAATTTTTAAAGAAGGTTATGTTTCCTACTTTGCATGTTTTTCATGTTGTTGATATTTCATTGGATGTTTTTTGTTAAGACAGTCTCTTCTGGCCTCTGCAGGTACTGTAGTCTCATAGTGCATATATATATATGCAGGCAAAATATTCATACACAAAAGATAAAAGAAGGTAAATAAATCTTCTAAAAATGGTTTTCATTTTGAAATTAATGCTTATTTATTTTAATAAAGTGCAGCGACCTTACAGTAGTTCGTGATGACAGCTGTCCTGTCTCCCAGTTAAATTTCACAACACAAGTTGTGCCCGATGTTTGTTATACTGCTGGAAATATGCACTGTTTTTATGGGGTGTAAAGGCTAGAGTGGTAACCACAAATGAATTGCTAACACCATTAGTCTGTGTAAAATGCAACGTGAGACATTAATTCTTGTTGAATTATCATGAGAAGAAAATTAAGTTACTGAAATGTTCCTTTAAAATTGTGCATAATTTACTACTCATTGGTGAATCTATTATACTGAAATTTATAATACACTCAAATAGAGATGGTTCATCCAAAATGTATAACAAGGAATCCAAATACTATGAGAATTGTCCAATCTGAAATTACAAAACCTAAGTTTGAATACAAAGATAAATGATGGGTAGACTCCTGGCCTGCCATGGAAAATGGCCCTAATTTCTTCCAGTATTACCAAGGATAAAAGAGTGAGAAAATGCAAATCAGAACTTTGTTATAACATTAGAATATAATTCAACCAAGGGTGATAACTCAAGACACATTTGTTTCTGGATATCATTGCTGATATTTATACTATAATTTCCCTTCAGTGTTATCTTCCAAGTTCAGGTGGGAGTTTTCAAGCCAGTCATTTAATAGGCTGGTCATTCAATACAGATTCAATTACTGACACTATAACTTATAAATGTAGTGTTACATAAGAACACCCTTGAGTTCAGAAATAGACTCACATGTTATATCTCCAGTACTGTGTGATTTTTTTTTACATTCAAATTTGAATGTTTATTATGGGCATAAGACTATGCTAAGTTCAATTATAATAATCATACTGCAAAGATAGTCACAGTCACCCTCAGTCAAAGGATTTTATTACAGCAAGAAACATCAGGAACTGCCACAAGGTTAGGTGTGCTTTTTTTTTTTTTGGCTAACCTGTTAGCCATGGAATTAGTCTTCTGCCTTTTCTGTTTGTTCCACAGATCTGTTTCTCCCCTAATTCCAATTGTCTGACATGAATACTTACTCAGGTCTCTGAAAATGATTGCTGGCTCTGTCACACACTCTGAAATACAAGGTACTCACCTGACTTCATGCTTACGCAGGACGGTGGGTTCGTTTGGGTTGATCCTGATTCCTAATAACCAGCTCTGTGTGAGCATCACTTTAAGCCTGAGATAAAAGTCTGTGACTCTGGGACCTCACCTCCCTTAGAACTGTAATTTTCATGTCACCTACACTGGGAATGAAAACAGTGGCTTTGAAGGACAAGATCATTTATGAATCAGCTCAGACTGGGCCTATGGCTTTTGTGCCATACAGAAATATAGGCCTACAATTTATTTTGTTTAATTTTTGTAGAACCCTCTGTGAAGTGATAACTATCTCAGAACCTTGAGAAACTATGATGGGGCCCACAGTCCCTTGGTCAGAGGAGGACAGTGCAGCCTTTCTATGGGTGCACATGGCATCCACTGGCCACACCTGAGTGCTCCTTTGTTGCATGAAAAATTTGGTAACCTCAGGAGTATTTTTTAAAGTATTAGTTATTCCAAAATAGGTTACTTATGACTGAAAAAGCATGGGATAAAACTGGACTCTCTGAACATGGCGAACAATGAGGGATGATGAGAAGCCAAGGACAATGGCACGGGGTTTTGATCCTACTTCATGTTCTGGCTTTGTGGGCGCCTAGCCAGTTTGGATGTTCACCTTCCTAGACATGGACGGAGGGGGGAGGACCTTGGACTTTCCACAGGGCAGGGAACCCTGACTGCTCTTTGGACTGGAGAGGGAGGGGGAGAAGAGTGTGGGGGGGAAATGGGAGGCTGGGAGGAGGGGAAACTTTTTTTTCCTTTTCTCAATAAAAAAAAAACTATCCCCATCTAATCAGCAAGTACAGCAAGCAAGATGACCCTCCTATCAGTGTTCTTGAAAGGCATAGAGACGGTTTTCTACGGGGCCTAAAAGCTGGTGTGTGTCTTTTCCTCATTTCTCCTTCCTTCTTTATTCCTTCCACTCTAACCTCGAGACATGGTGTTCTTAAGAAGCTTTGAGATTTCGTCAGCCCTGAAGGATGACTGGGGAACCCATGACCTGACCTTGTAATCCTCTAGGAGGTTGAGCTCTGAGAATATTCAGTCTTTATCCTGGGAGTTACTGTCAGCTTAATGTTATATGATGGTAAAAGATACCATTGGCCACTGAGTCCCAATCCAGCAGCTAGAATCTAGATGCATTCTACTTGCAAAGGTAATTTTTCTCTTTCAGGCACCCGGTGAGCAGAGGACAAGATTCTTAGTCAGTGAAGACTTTTGAACTGGATTTTCACTCTCTGCAGCTTCCAATTTTCCACATCATTTTACTTAGTGTTTATCATTTTCTTTGGAGTCAAGCAGCCTATATCATGCTTAGTCAGTGCCTTTTACCAGTGATGAGACCTGGGTAACTTGTAGTGTGTCTGTACTCCGGGCATCCAACTGAATTAGTTTCTGTTTTAACACTGTGTCATTGATAATTATCTATAACTAAAACAACAGGAAATCCATTGAAACTTAGGAAACATTTCACTTTAAAATCCCACATTATTTCATTACTTAAAAATAGCTGACATAGTTCTATGTGTTTACAAAATGTTCTCTAGGTTTGATGAGAAGTGACCAAGTTCCATGACAGAATGACATCCAGAGATTCTATATAATCTTATCATCATTTCTACATAAAAAAATTGGTTGCTTCTAATTTAAAATTTATTATGGAAGCTGGAAATGGCATAGCCATTCAAATATCTAGAAACCCATTTAATTCTGAGAGAGCAGAGTGGTAGCCTTTTATTTTAGCAACACCATGGGGAATTTAAAGAGGCTATCACCAGGTCCATGATGTTTCTTGAGTCTTGCACTTTTCCTTGTCTTTGGTATTTGAATGGTTAAATATAAGATTTTATAAGGAAAATTGAATGAATTTACAAAACATTTCATCCCAAAGACTACACTGGGTGCAGCTCTACTGTTACTGCCTTGGAAAAGAACCCTCGAAAGGGGTGATTTTCACTTGAAGCCTTCTACAGTCCACATACAGCTCAAGCTCCAGAGTTGATTCTCTCTACTTGATTTATCCAAACATTGCAGGTAGATTCTCCTGAAAGGAAGATTTCAGTTCGTGGAATAGCACTGGTATGACCTCTGTGAGAAAGTCCTGTCCACTGCAGACTAGAGATTTGAAAGAAAGTACTCACCTGTGTAGGTATAATATATCTGTGGTGTTTGCTTCTGAGGGGAAACTCAGTGATCAAAGGGACTCAGACAACCTGCAGGTATTCGTTTGTCAACAACCACTAAAAATGTATGTAATATATGCCATACTTTACTTTAGGCAGAGTTCCAGAAATCCTGGAAAAGAAGAGATGGAAGTTTTTTATAGGTGCTTTGTAGGAGACAGAGTGGACAAGACCACCTTAAGATATTGGTCGATGAAATCAACTACCCTGGACTTATAGGGGCTCACAGAGACTCTACCAACAATCAGGAAGCCTGAAAAGGTGTGGCTTAGGTCTGCATTTGTTATGATTGTGTAGCTTGGTGTTCTTATGAGACAACGAACATGGGAGTGGGAGTGATATTGGACCCTTTGTCCTGCTTTTTGGGACCAGTTTCCTCCTATTCATTGACCTGTTCAGCCTTAATATGAGGAACTGTGTATATTCTTAGTTTAACTTGATATGCAATGTTAGTTTGAAATCCTTGGGATGCCAAGATTTTCAGTAAAGAAACAGAGGAGTACTATATCTGGGTAAGAGTGGAGGTTGGGAGAGGACCTGGGAGGTGAGAAGGTTTGAAAAACTGTAGTCAGAATGCAATAAATGAGAGAAGGTGTAGGGGTCAAATTATACAGGCCCATATTTTTACATTGTCTGGCAGTTATAGAATTTTGAGCGACCTATAAGGCACAATTTGGTTGTCTAGCCTTTTAATAGTAAAAACAACCTAATTCCATTTTAAACAAATGGTTAGGATATGTTGATGTCATTTTGCTCTTTTTTGTGATTTAGAAGGTCAACTGAGGAAGAGGTGTGTTTTTTTTTTTTTGTTTATGTGACAAAATGGGCAAGGTGACAAGATAGACACACTCTAAAACTCTTTAGAGGTTTCCTTCATCTGAATCTATCTTTACTGTATTTCTTTCTTTTTCTGACCAAATGAGTCTTTAATTTTCTAAGTGATATGTCTAGGATTAAAGCCATGGCTTTGACAGCTGGATCCACCCTATTTCTTAGCTTTCTAAGAGTCTAGACTCATGGCAGAGGTACTGGCCAGAACCTTGTTTATTGCCACAACTTTGTGGCATTTCAAGGTCCCTGCCACCACCAAGAAACATGCTGTAAGATATTCATAAACACCATTTAAGTGTTTGATGTCAGTTCCTCTTAAAACAGCTGCAAGATTTTCACAGCAAAGCTCAGTTAGGAAGCCCCTCTTAAATAAGACGTGTTTGCCTCTAGCAAACAGAGCACACCCGAGAAAATGCAGCTACCAAGAAGCCATGCTTACCTCTGTTCTTTAGTGCCTAGAATTCCTTCCAAAACTCTCTCAGGGTTTAAGTGGATTTAGTTGTCCACGTGGGTGCCATTTGTTAATAGAGATTTCTTTCCCACCCAATCCTGCAAACATTTAGTCCCAAAGAAATACGCAGAGGTCTACTACATTATTTATAAATTGGTTGGTCTATTAGCTCAGGCTTCTTATTAACTCCTATAACTTATATTAGCCCATAATTCTTGTCTGTATTAGCCACGTGGCTCGGCTCTTTTATCAGTGAGGCATTCTCATCTTGCTTCTTCTGTGTCTGGCTTCCTCTGTGATGACTGTAGACTGCATCTTTCCTCTTTCTAGAATTTTCCTGTTCTCGTCACCCTGCTTCTACTTCCTGCCTGGTTGCCCTGCATATACTTCCTGTCTGACTACTAGCCAATCAGTGTTTTATTAAACTCCCACTATACTACCCCCTTTTTAAAACATGAACTCTGAATTGAATCTCCTTGCTTTAGCTTCTCTCCTGATTGTTATCCATAACAACTTGCTCTGTGCCTGAAAATGGGGCTGTGAGCATGGCTTGAGCTGAATAGACCTCTGCCCTGCCATATTGGACTGGGTAGAATACGTAGGCAATTCTGCCACTTAAGTTTTTAAGAAGTGCTTGGCATTTTAAGAAATGTCCTGATCAGAGAAAGATTATAGAAATGCAATAAGGACAGGATTCAGACATAACAGACCTCTAAATGAGACACAGTATGTTTAAAAATGTATGTAGGCTTGGGAGAGAGAAGAAAAAGAGTAAAGAAACAGTAAAGGAGTAAGATACTAAAATAAATATTAAACTTGTTGAAAAAGTAATATGATAAGAAAAATAAGCCACGTGAAGATGGAAAATACACAGAGAGTCTATGTATACTATTGTATTTTCTTTGAATTTTTGACTGTGAGGGAGCTAAGTATAGAAAGATATCTCACTGTATGGGCTGCAATGCTAAACCAACATATATGTTTTAGAGAAATATTGATTTCAAAATTTGAGTCTGAGGATATATTGCTTTGGAAAAGAGGTTCTTCGTTTGTTTCCACGGTGGATGAGAACCTTTGGATTTATTCTATGCTAATGTGATTTGATGGTCCAAGATCCTCTAAAAGGTCACCTTGAATAACCCTCACAAAATTACTTTGCCCAATAAATGGCAGGAAAAAGTTTGGAGAAAACTATGTCTAAATTTCCTAAATGATTGTTTATAAATGTTTGCTTATATTTAAAGGGGGATATGCTATACATATAAATACTTTGCATTGGTATAAATCTTTGTTTATTGATACAAATTTAAGGTCAATTTTGTTATAGGTATATTTCTGCTCTTGTTTAAGGTATTGCGTTTGTGCAGCTCATTTAAACATGTAATGTATAATTAAGAAATATAGGTTAATAGAGAGTCATCTATGATAGTCAAGCTTGCTGTCATGTTAGTTAGGTTTTCTAGATACATAAAGATATATTTCAGTTAGATATGTATTATTTAATTCTTTCAGAGACCTTCAGAATATGGTATTTAAAATGTTTTAATAATTTAGGATTTTTCATGATAGTGAGACACATCTGCTCCCAGCAGTACCAATCTACTTTAAGAGGATGATGGATATCAAAGAGGCTCCTCGTGGAGATTGTTAGCCATTTGGGCTAAAAACTGCTCTTGCCTGGATCCTTTGACGCTATGCTGTATGAACTGGACATTCACGACTCAAAGATAAATGACTGCTGAATTTGCCTAAGTGTGATATGATCTTTCGGGGTTCATAAAAGAGACTGCCAGACATTCTTCCATGACACAGAAGAAAGACTGACAAACTGCCAATATAGGCTGAACTGTCTTTGAAATTTCCTGCTTCATAGAAAACTCTGCTGGATACTATGGGCCTGTAGTCTATAGATGGATGCCCCAACAGCAGAGAAGAACTTTGGGTAACTGTCCATGCAGGAAAATGCCTGTCAATTCTAGAGTTTCAGAAGTTGCTTACAATGGACTTCCTGTTTACTTAGGTAATATTATATCTTTCTGGAGTCTTTGATGGTGTTGAAGAATAAATATAGTTTTCCTTAGTTATGATAAAAGATAAAGTAGACATAATTATTGTAGCTGTAATTCTTGCTTGATAACTGTTTATCATATGTATTTTTAATATGTTAAAGTTAAAACCTTCCATTTTATTTAAACAAAAAGAGGGAAGTGAAATAGGAAGTCCTTCTGTATGTGTGTTCCTTTTATTGGTTAATGAATAAAGAAACTGTCTTGACCAATGGTAGAGCAAAAGAATAGATCTAGGCAGGGAAAACTAACTGAATGCTGGGAGAAGGAAGGCAGAGTTTATGGAAGCCATGGAGCTGCCAATGGAGACAGACCTGCTGAAATTTTGCGGGTAGGCTATGAGCTTGTGGTAATGCATAGATTAATGGAGATTGGTTAAATTAAGATGTAAGCATTAGCCAATAAGAAGCTAGTGCTAACGGACCAATCAGTGATTTAATTAATATGATTTCTGTGTGGTTATTTTGGCTGAGCTGCTGAGCAGTTGGGAAACAAAACAAGTGGCCTCTTACAACATTTTTCACTATCACGCCCTATTAAAATCAGATAACTATTGAAAAGTGCTGATAATATGGAGGAAAATTTTGTACAATCATATCATGTATATGGAAACGAATATTATATATATATATATATGTATATATATTTATCATTTATTTACTAAAAGTAAATCCTGTTGTAACTACAGTGTTTGCATAATGCATTTAGATGTACATTCATAGCTAAATATAGAAAGAACAAGCTATAATTAAGCTGGAAAATTTTTCCCTTTTTTCTTTGATAGTATCATAGATTTCTGTGCAGTCTACTACTGGAGAAAATGTATCAACAACCTTACTCAGCTCTACACCCTTCTAACTCCAATGCCAACATGTCAGAAACTAACACTAAGGATATACATGGCAGTAATACATTAAATCCTAGGAAACAGAGGCTAAAGCAGCCAATTTAAGGCAAGTCTCTGAATTTGAAGTGATCCTGCTCTACAGAGTGAGCTCCAGGACATCCTAGGTTATACAGGAAAACACAGTGTAAAAATGGAGGAAAAGGAGAAAGAAATTACATCTAACGGTGCATTAGTGGCATGACTTTTATGACAGTTACCACCCACTCTTATTTCATCTTTAATTTAAATCCACAGGATTTTTTCTTAGTGTTTTATGCTCTTTCAAAAATTCACAACTTAGATGACTCAAATAGCTTTCTGCAATTATTTGCTAAGGTGACAGGAGATCAAACTACTTCCTAATATTTATGTTTATACCAACACCAACTTCCATCATTACTTAAACATTAAACATTTATACCTTTAATTTCCCCTCTTATTATGTTTGCATAACCTATATTTTATTATCCCCACTCCTTAAAGGTATTCCCATATTTATTTCTAGTTTTCTGGTTTCTACAAATATTCCAAGTGAAACAGGAAAATATAAAGAGTCAAAGTTCAAGTCCACATAGGAGACAAGACATGAAGGTACAAGTAAGAAATGTAGGGGAAAGAAAGGCATCTTGTGAGTTTGTGAGGGTTTTAAAGAAGAATCATTCATATGTGTAATAAAAGAAATGACATATATGCATAGGAGAACTATATAATTATAGAACTCTAAAAAATTAAAAGGCCACATGTTACAGTGCCTATATTGTCAGCAATAAAGAGTCATAGAGGATAGGATTAATTGACTGTTGTTCCCTGCACATTTAGATGGACAGAGGAACTAGGGATTGAGTGAAAGACTCTGTCTCAAGATTACAAGATAAAGAGAAATTGAGATGAACATCAATGTGTTCTTCTGGCCTCTATATGCATACCTGCACATACTTAGACAAACACACAGATACACAAACACACACAGTGTTGTACATTTTATTATGGAGGTGTTGAGTGCTGTTGAAACTTACTAACAAATTGACAGTGGAGACAGTGTTGCCCCCTCATGTCCTAGTATGTTTGCATTAGAGTGTCCCCAAGGGTTCTCCCACCTTAGTCCTTGGCAAATGGAAAGAACAATCACATGTGTGAACATACAATGTGCTATAAGACTGAAATGGGCTCATTTGTTAGAGTAATTCATTGTGTCCTTTGAAAAATGGAAAGTAAATTATTACCAGATACTTTAAAGAAGCAGAAAGCTCAGTTACTGTCTGAACATAAGTGTAAAAAGGCATATGGTGGTAAAGGTTGAAGGGGACTCTCACCCAGGGCAAATCTTCTGTCTGGGAGCTCCATGTCCCACAGAACTTCCTTCTAACTCTTATATTTCCTGGGCTTTCCTTGTCAGTGTCTACTGGATGTCATGAGCATGTGGCTGTTATGAAACTTTGCTTTTCTTTCTGTTTTTTCTTCCTCTACTTTTTCCCACTGCTGCTGGCTGTATACTGAGTAAACTTTTTCTTTCAAATCTTAAAGCGCAGCCATAATATATTGTTCCCCATACAAAACATGCACATACAGGAATGCAAATATAAATTTATATTGAAAATAGGAATTGGGTATTAATTAATTACACATTAGTAGTCACAATTAGGCACTCCTTTATGGAAATGGATTGAAAAGAGAGATCAATAAAGAAGATGAATCTTTTGATTAACTCAACCCAGCAATAATACTTATGGGCATATAACCAAAGGAGGTTTCATCCAGTCAGAAATGGTTCCAAAATCATGTTCCATTGCTCTTCTATTCATAATAGCCAGAAATTGCAAACAACTAATATGGCCCTCTACAGTAGAAAGGTTGAAGAAAACAACCTTTATTTACACAATGGAGTATTGCTCAGCCATTCAATAATGAAATTAAGAGTTTTCAGGTAAATGAATGGAGCTAGAAAAAAAATCACCTCGAGTAAGGTATCCCAATGAAGAAAGAATATATGATATACAGCATCTTACATGAAGACATTACATTTTAAGCTGATTAAAACAATCTAACAATCTCCCCCCCCCAAAAAAAAAAACTCAGAAGTTATGACTAGCCTAATGGACTAGGTGTAAAAGTAATCATTATTAGGATATAGAAGTATAACAGGCAGTTATGGATAAATGGGAAGATGGAGCATGATCATCAAGTATAGATGGGGAAAGATGAGTATAGCTGGAGGTATATAGGAAAAAACAGCTAAAATTGTCATTTGAAGGGCATTTATCTTTACATATATGTGTTGTTTACTTTTTGTGTATGTATGTACATATATATGTATGTATGTATGTATGTAGAATGTCATCTAACTGTAATCTCCAAACAAAGGCAGAGAGAGATTCCCAACAGGACATATTTTGCCACTAAATAAAGCCTCCAGTACCAAGAATAGATAACATCTATTTGAGTTTTGGGCCAACAGGATCCCACAGGAATCCCCGAACATCCCAGAATATTGCCTCTCCTTCCACCCCTATTTCAACCCTCTCTGAAGGCCCCCCTGCTCCCAATTTATTCAGGAGATCTTGTCTTTATGTACTTCCCATGTATATTGAATCTATGTAAGGTTCCAAAGATACAGAGAAACCCTGTCTTGAAAAATAAAAGAAAGAAAAAAAAACAAAGAAACAAAAAACCAAAAAAGAAGAAAAAGAAAAGGAAATGTTCATTTATGTATGAAACCACCTTAGGATGGAATTGAACAATGGTTGCCTAGTATTATAATGGTACCCCACAAGTATTCACAGTCACTATGCAGCAAATGCCTGCCTGCAAATAATCAATATGCTGAATATTATATTCAGATTAATTAGAGACCTAGAGACATGACAGATCTGAAATGATTAGAGGAAGCAGTCATGACATATAGAAGCATTTGCACTATATATGACAAGTTTTATACAACTGGACTTCTCACAATAATTACTCCACAACACAGGAAGATACTTACAGCAGTTATATTAGAAGCCAGTACTCAATTACAATGGCTTACTTGTGGCAAAGAGGAAGTGGAAGCCATGGAACAGCATAATCAGAGTAGAAGAATGAATATACTAAAGGGCCAGTTATTAGGAGAGGGACAGTATGCTAATTTACACAGACAGGTGAGTTTGTTGATGCCAGCATCATGTACTGCCATTTAGAATCCTTAAGGGAAAAAGTTGATGAGCCTTTCTTTCTCCTTCAAAAAATCACCCAAAGTGCATTGGAAGCCTAGATTGAATTTATATAAAGAATAGCAACAATAGTGCATAGAGCACTGGCTGATCCTGATGCTAGAAATATTATTTTTAATTGATTTTTATTGAGCTCTACATTTATCTCTGCTGCCGTCTCTGTCTCTCTTAGTGTCCTCATTGCTGTCTAAGTTCTCTGGGATTGTGGTTTGTAGGCTGGTTTTCTTTGATTTATGCTTAAAAATCGCCTATGAGTGAGTACATGTGATAATTGGCTTTCTGTAACATGTGGGCCTGCTTATTGGGGTTTCTGTCCTGCCCAGTTCCCACAGTGTTCCCACAGTCTTAGGTCCCAAAGAATCACACAAAGGTCTCCATAAGTTATAAAACCTATTGACCCATTGGCTCAGGCTTTGTATTAGCTCTTAAAACTTTTCTTTTTTTGATTTTTCGCGACAGGGTTTCTCCGTAGCTTTTTGGTTCCTATCCTGGAACTAGCTCTTGTAGACGAGACTGGCCTCGAACTCACAGAGATCCACCTGCCTCTGCCTCCCGAGTGCTGGGATTAAAGGCGTGCACCACCACCACCCGGCTCTTATAACTTATATTAGCCCACTATTCTAGTATATGTTAGCCACATGGCTCGGTACCTTTTTCAGCGCAGCAGGTCATATCTTGCTTCTTTCGCGGTCTGGGCAGGACTCAGAGAGAGCTTCCATTTTCCCAGAATACTCCTGTTCTCATTGCCTTGCCCCTACTTCCTGTCTGGTTGTCCCATCTATTTTTCTTGCCTGGTTACTAACCAATTGGCATTCCTTTAAAACATGATTGACAGAATACAGAATTGTCCTGCACCATTTTTCTGTGTCTGGGTGACCTCACTCAAAATGATGTTTTCTAGTTCTATCCATTTCTTTGCGGAATTCAAGATGTAGTTATTCTTTGCTCAGGTTCT
>NW_004949242.1:52054-52350 GCF_000317375.1 Microtus ochrogaster | reverse complement strand
GACCGAATTCTTTGCTCAGGTTCTCCCTCCTTCTGCTCCTCACTGGGACCTTGAGAGCTCAGTCCAGTTCTCCAGTGTGGGTCTCTGTCTCTATCTCCATCCATCACCAGGTGAAGGTTCTATGGTGATATGCAAGATAATCGTTAGTATTGCTATAAGGTAGGCTCATTACAGGTTCCCTATCCTCAGCTGCCCAAGGAACTAACTGGGGACATCGCCTTGGGGTCCTGGGAGCCACTCTAGGTTCAAATCTCTTGCCAACCCTAAGGTGGTTCCCTTATCTAAGAATTGTGCTT
>NW_004949242.1:28336-51386 GCF_000317375.1 Microtus ochrogaster | reverse complement strand
AAAAAAAAAGATGTAGTTATTTTTTTTTCTGCTGTGTAAATGTACCACATTTTTCTTATCCATTCTTCAATCAAGGGGCATTTTAGGTTGTTTCCAGGTTCTGGCTGTGACAAACAAAGCTGCTATGAACATAGTTAGGCACATGTCCTTGTGGCATGATTTAACATCCTTTGAATATATACCCAAAAGTGGTATTACTGCGTCTTGAGGAAGATTGTTTCCTAATTATCTGAGAAATTGCTACACTGGCATCCAAGGGGGCTGTATCAGCTTGCATTCTTACCAGCAAAGCAAAAGTGTTTCCTATTCCCCACAACCTCTCCAGCATAAGTTGTCATCAGTGTTTTTGACCTTGGCCATTCTTACAGGTATAAGATGGAATCTCAGAGTTGTTTTGATTTGCATTTCTCTGATGACTAAGGATGTTGGATATTTCCTTAAGTGTCTTTTAGCCATTTTAGATTCTTCTGTTTAGAGATATCTATTTAGGTCTGTACGTTATTTTTTTTTTTTTTGGATTATGTGTTCTTTTGGTGGCCATTTTCTTGAGTTCTTTGTATATTTTGGAGATCTGATCTCTGTCTGATGTGGGGTTAGTGAAGATCTTTTCCCATTCTATAGGCTGTTGTTTTGTCTTGCTGACCATGTCCTTTGCTTTACAGAAGCTTTTCAGTTTCAGGAGGTCCTATTTATTAATTGTTTCTATCAGTATCTGTGCTTCTGGGGTTATATCTAGGAAGTGGTCTTCTGTGCCAATGCATTCAAATGTACTTTCCACTTTCTCTTCCATAAGGTTCAGTGTGACTAGCTTTATGTTGAGTTCTTCGATTCATTTGGACTTGAGTTTTGTGCATGGTGATAGATATGGCTCTATTTTCTTTTTCTTTCTTTCTTTCTTTCTTTCTTTCTTTTTTTTTTTTTTTTTGGTTTTTTGAGACAGGGTTTCTCTGTGGGTTTGGAGCCTGTCCTGGAACTAGCTCTTGTAGACAAGGCTGGTCTCGAACTCACAGAGATCCGCCTGCCTCTGCCTCCTGAGTGCTGGGATTAAAGGCATGCACCACCATCGCCCAGCTTATGGCTCTATTTTCATTCTTCTACATGTTGATATCCAGTTATGCCAGCACCACTTGTTAAATATGTTGTATTTTTCTGATATTTTTTTGTTTCTTTGTCAAAATCAGGTGTTTGAAGGAATATGGATCAATATGTGGGTCTTCTATTCAGTTCCAATGGTCCTCCAGTCTATTCTTATGCCAATACCAGGCTGTTTTCAGTACTGTAGCTGTGTAGTAGAGTTTGCAGTTGATGTAGGTGGGTCTTCTGTCTATGTGTTACTTTCATTGGTCAAATAAAGAGACTGCCATGGCATTTGATAGGACAGCAGCTTAGATAGGCAGAGTAGACAGAACAGAATGCTGGGAGAAGTAGAGTCAGGCAGACACCATGAAGCTCTGGCCCAAGATGGACGTAGGTTAGAACCTTCCTGGTAAGCCACCACCTCGTGGTGCTACACACATTAATAGAAATGGGTTAATCAAGATGTGAGAGTTAGCCAGGAAGAGGCTAGAGCTAATGGGCCAGGCAGTGTTTAAATGAATACAATTTGTGTGTTGTTATTTTGGGTATAAAGCTAGCCATGAAGGAGATGGGCAGGACAAAAAGCTCAACTCATCGCTTCATGGAGTCAGGGATTGCTATGCCTCCAGAAGTTCTTTTATTGTATAGGATTGTTTTGGCTATCCTGGGTTTCTTGCTTTTCCATATGAGGTCTGTGAAGAATTTTACTGGGATTTTGATGGGCATTGCATTGAATCTGTAGATTGCTTTTGGTAAGATTGCCATTTTTACTATTCTGCCTACCCAAAAGCATAGGAGATCTTTCCACTTTATGGTGTCTTCTTCAAATTCTTTCTTCAAAGATTTACAGGTCTTGTCATACAAGTCTTCCACCTGTTTGGTTAGAGTTACTCCAAGATATTTTATGCTATTTGTGGCTATTGTGAAGGATGGTGTTTCTTTGATTTCTTCCCCAGCCCTTTTATCATCTGTCTGTAGGAGGGCTACTGACTTTTTGGGGTTAATCTTATATCCTGCTACATTACTGAAAATGTTTATTGGTTGTAGAAGTTCCTTGGTAAAATTTTTGGGATCACTTATGTAAACTAGCATATCATCAGCAAACAGTGAGAGTTTGACTTCTTTTCCAATTTGTATTCCCTTGATCTCCTTTTGGTGTCTTATTACTGTAACTAGGACCTCAAGAACTATATTGACTAGATATGGAGAGAGTGAACAACCTTGTCTTGTTCCTGATTTCAGTGGACTCGCTGGGAGTTTCTCTCCATTTAGTTTGATGTTGGCAGTTGGCTTGCTGTATATTGCCTTTATTATGTTTAGGTATGTTGTTTGTATCCCTGCTCTCTCCAAGACCTTTATCATGAAGAGATGTATTTTGTCAAAAGCTTTTTTTGAATCTAATGAGATGATCATGTGGTAGTTTTTATTTTTCAGTTTGTTTATATCGTGAATTAAGTTGAAAGATTTTCATATGTTGAACGATCCCTGCATAGATGGGATGAAGCCAATTTGATCATGGTGAGTGATGATTCTGATGTGTTCTTGGATTTGATTTGCCAGCATTTTATTTAGTATTTTTGCATCAATATTCTTGAGTAAGATTGGTCTGTATTCTCTTTCTTAGTAATGTCTTTCTATGGTTTGGGTATCAGAGTAATTGTAGCCTCATAAAAAGAATTTGACAATGTTCCTTCTGTATCTATTGTGTGGAATAATTTGAGAATATTGGTATTAGTTCTTCTTTGAAAGTCTTGTAGAATTCTGAGCTGAAACCATATGGTTCTGGGCTTTTTTTGGTTGGGAAACTTTTGATGACTGTTTCTAGTTCTTCAGCAGTTATAGGTCTGTTTAATTTGCTTATCTGGTCCTGATTTAATTTTGGTAAGTGATATTTATCCAGAAAGTTGTCCATTTCCTTTAAGTCTTCCAATTTTGTGTACAGGTTTTCAAAATATGGCCTGATAATTCTCTGCATTTCCTCCATGTCTATTGTTATGTCCCCTTTTTAATTTCTGGTTTTGTTAATTTGGATATTCTCTCTTTGCCTTTTGGTTAGTTTGGGTAAAGGTTTGTCTATTTTGTTGATTTTCTTGAAGAACGAACTCTTTGTCTCATTGATTCTTTGCATCTTTTTCTTTGTTTCTATTTTGTTTATTTCAGCTCTCAATTTGATTATTTCCTGCCATCTATTTCTCTTAGGTGAGTTTGCTTCTTTTTGTTCTAAAGTTTACAAGTGATCTGTTAATTCATTAGTGTGTGATTTTTCCAGTTTCTTTATATAAGTATTTAGTGCTATGATCTTGTCTTTTAACACTGTTTTTATTGTATCTCATAAATTTGGGTATGTTGTGTGGTCATTTTCATTGAATTTTAGGAAGTCTTTAATTACTCCCTTTATTTCTTCTGTGACCCACTGATGATTCAGGTATGCACTGTTTAATTTCCATGTTTTTGTGAGTTTTCTGGAAACAGTATTGCTGTTGATTTCTAGTTTGAAACCATGGTGATCTGATAAGGTATATTGGATTGTTCTATTGTTTTGTATTTTTTGAGGTTTGTTTTGTTGCCAAGTATTGTTCAATTTTTGAGAAGGTTCCATGAGGTGCTGAAAAGAAGGTATATTCTTTTCTGTTTGGATGAAATATTTTATAGATATCTGTTAAGTCCATTTGAGTCATAACATCTGTTAATTCCCTTATTCATCTGTTCATTTTTTGTCCAGTGGTGAGAGTGGAGTGTTGAAGTTTCCCACTATTCATGTGTAGGTTTTGATGTATGATTTTAGCTTTAGAAGTGTTTCTCTTACATATGAGGGTGCTTTTGTATTTGGGCATAGATGTTCAGTACTGAGATTTCCTCTTGATGGATTTTTTCCTGTGACTAATGTGAAATGACCTTCTTTGTCTCTTTTGATTTATTTTAGCTTGAAGCCTATTTTGTTAGATATTAGAATAACTACACCCACTTGTTTCTTAGGTCCATTTGATTGGAATATTTTTCCAACCCTTTACTCTGAGATGATGTCTGTCTTTGAAGTTGAGATAGGTTTCTTGTATGCAGAAGAAAGATGGATTCTGTTTTCATATCCAATCTGTTAGCCTGTGCCTTTTTATAGGTGAGTTACTCCATGATCCTGGAGATAGCTCAGTGCTCCTGTGCTTTGCTCTGCTTCCTTGGAGTTTGCTGTTTCAGGTCTACTTTGGCCTAGATTACTGTCTTTGACTTGTTTCTGTAAATCCTGGTCTGGATACCCTCCTGCAGAAGTCCCTGGCTTAGAGTTGGTCCTGTCTCAGAGTTCCCAGTCTTGGGTGTTCCCCAAACCACAGAGGACCTGGTTCAGGCTTACTTTCTCAGAGATCCCAGACTCACACTCTGACCTGCAGAGGTTTCAGGTTCCTGCCTATTCCCTTCAACATCCCAGACCAACACCTGGACCCACATAGGCTTTGGCTCAGGCCTACTCCCTCTGAGGTCCCAGACTTTCACCTGACCCCACAGAGATCTCTGCCTACTACTTCAGAGGTCCCATATTCACACCCAGACTGGCAGAGGTCCTGGCTCAGACCTAGTTTCTCAGAGATTCTAGACTCATGCCTAGACCCACAGGGCTTCTGACTTAGGTCTACTCTCTTGAAGGTCCCAGATTCATGTCCGGACCCTCAGTGGTCTCTGGCTCTGGCTCACTTGCTCAACAGTTACTCCCCTATACCTGTTTTGGTGGAATTCACTGTCTCTAGACCAGGTTACTGGCTCAATCCTTATCTGCCAGTGTCCTGGGATTGGATTGGCTCCTGGCTCCTGCTCCCATGGAGCTTGCTTCTTCAGGCCCACTCTGGCCTAGGTAGCCGTTTCAGTCCACTAGAATATTGAATGCTAAGACAATATTAAAATGCCATAGGTCCCTAGGAGGCTAGGGGAGCTCTGTTAGAGCAGTAATTTAAAGCTACTGCTGGTATTGGACCCACAGAATATAATGCTAACATAATTGGATAAGTTTTAGCTAAAGGTCATAGATCTCAGAATACAAGATGCTTTAACTGTGGAAAATTGGAATATTTAAGGAAAAGTTACTATCGTTCTGCTACAAAGAAGGATACATCTTTGGAGGATAATCAGAATAGAAAACCTCAAAACCACAGGAATTTGTAGATTTTGGAAAGAAAGTCTGGGCTAATGTATGTAGATTAAAGAGAAAAATGCATAGTAATCCTTTATCATTGGGAAACTAGATGAAGGGCTTAGTTCAGGGTCCAGAAACAAACAACACTACCTATCAATTTCCTGCCAGGGATGGAATGACTCATCAAAAGAACTATCAGGGAAATAGAGGCTAAGCATGGAGCTGTAATACATGCTACTTCAGAAAGCTCAGCTTTATAATTGGAAGTAGGTAAACATCTTACATTATCTCCACAAATTCTTTGTTATAAGATAGCTACTGGGCTGAATAGTCCTCTTTCTCACAAAAGAGTAGGAATATGTTTGGGAAGAATCAGTTTAACGTCTCAAGGATTTATTGTAAGCCCAACAACTATAGATGAATGTTACCAGGGAGAAATTAAAATTATGGATTATGTGAAAAGGGCACTTCAAATAGAAGCTGGTGATATATTGATTAATTATTATTACCCCTATATTTAAAAGGCAAGCAGCTGCACTAAGTAGGAGAGGAGGTTTTGGAAGCACTAGGAAAAAGGTATTTTGGCAAATGGTGATCAGTGATGAAATGCTGAAATTAAAAATAAAATTAAATGGGAATGAAAGTGAAGGATTATTGGAATCTAGTGCTAATGTATCTCTAATTTCTCAAGGATCCTGACATCCAAATGAATATTGCAAGAAGTCTATACTCAATTTGTATGCATTGGAACCTTATCACAGGTAAAAGAGTGTCGAATGTTTTAAATGCACAGGGCTTGAGGGACATATAGGAATGTTAAAGCCTTATGTGTCTGATATATCAATGAATTTAAGGGGGAAGAAATTTGTTACAACAATGAGGAACTTATATTAATATTCCTACAATTTCAAAATCCACTCCTAAAATAATGTTTAAAATGGGGTATGTTTCCGGAAAATGTCTTGGAAAAAATTGTCAGAAAAAATGCCAGGCTGTACAGATTGTCCAACAGCAGAACAAAATGAGGAACTGACTATCCAGATTTGGAGTAAGGGCTACTATTACCAATAATCCAACTGCTTTCCCTTTAAAAGGTTGACTAGTAAGCCTGTATGGGTGGAGCAGTGATCCTTTGCTAAAATAAAAATTGCAGGCACTTGAGCATCTGGTATAGGAACTGGTAGAAGCTAAGCACATTGAGTCAACTACAAGTTCTTGGAATTCTTCAGTATTTGTAATAAAAAAGAAATCTACAAAATGGAGAATGTTGACTGATTTGGGGACTATTAATAAGATAATTAAACCTAAGGGATCCTTACAGTCTGGAATTCCTATAACTTCTTTATTACCTAAAGATTGGCCAATTAGACTAATTAATTTACAATATTGCATCTTTCTATTCCCTTACAAGGACAAGATAGAGAAAAATTTGCTGTTATACTTCTTATTACAACATGACCCAGTCAGCAAAAAAGATATCATTGGAATGCCCTCCCATATGGAATTCTAAATAAATAACCCAAATCTTTATCAATATTTTGTAAATCAACATGGAAGTGGAATATAAACAAGATTTCCTCAATCTATTGTATATCATTATATGGTTGATATGTTGCTGACTGTTTCTAATACAGATATATTAAAAAAATTATTTAATGTGGTACAGAAAATTTTACCTTGCTGGGGATTACAGAAAAATACAAAGAGAAGATTCTCTTAATTATTTAGAGATTAAAACTGAATAGACTGAGAATTCAACCACAAAAGATAGATTAGAAAAGATAGATCACATGCTCTTAATGATTTTCTAAAATTATTGTGTAATATTAAGCTAGTTGCAGCCTACTATTGGATTATCTACCAAAGAGCTGAATAATTTGTTTCAAATTTTCCAATGTGAATCATATTTAAATAGTCTAAGACATTTAATAGCTGAGGCTGAAATGGAATTAACCCAGATAGAACCAAAACTACAAATGCCTTTGTGGATCAATAAGATCTCACAACCGAATATATTTTAGTAATTTACTTTCCAATCATTTTCCTGCTGGACTCATCATCCAAAGAGAGGGTAATATTTTGGAGTGGATTTTCTTAGTTCACAAACAGAGTTAAAATTAAAGAATTATAAAGAGAAAGTTTCTAATCTAATCATAAGGAAGCATAAGACTTCATCGACTGTCATGTGTGGATCCAGTAGAGATTGTTGTATCCTATACTAATGCTAAATTTCTGCAATTGTGTGTTATTAATGATGATTGGCAAAAAGCTTGTATTAGTTTCTTAGGAGAAATTAACAACAATTCCCCCAAAAGTAGGCAGGTTGTTTACCAAAAGAAAGGAATGGATTTTTCCCTGCATAGTGAAAAGGACATCTATTTCTGGGGCTCTTACATTTTGTACAGATGTAAATAAATTGAGAATGATTGGTTATAATGCAGGGAACATCAGGAAAGCAACCCAAAGTCCATGTAATTCAGTTCCAAAATCAGAGTTGTTTGCCATCTTGATGGTTTTGTTAGACTTTAATGAATATCTCAATATAATGGCTGAACCTTAATATGCAGAAATGTTGGTATTGTATATAGAAACTGCTGAACTTGCTCTGATAATTCAGAATTGACTTTGATATTCATGCAACTAAAAGAGGCAATGCAAGAAAGAAGTTGTCCCCTTTATATTACCCAAATGCTATCTCATACTGGGTTTCTTGCAACATTAACAAATGAAAATGAAGCAATTGATCAACTATTGATAGGAAATGTGTTTGAAGTTTCAGAATTACATAATGATCATCATGTTAATGGTAAGAACTTAAAGAAAAGATTTTCCATTACTTGACAATAAGCTAAGGAAATTAGAAAAAAATACTATACTGCTTATTCTTTCACCTGAAGGAACTAATCCTAACGGTACACAAAGGAATGAAATTTGGTAAAAGGATGTATTTCATTTAGCAGAATTTGGAAAATTAAAGCACATTTGTCATACTATTGATATATACTCTGGATTTCAATGGGCATCTGCCTTAAGCCTTGCAAAGGCTGTTTCTATAATTAAAAATTTATTAGAAACAATGGCTATGATGGGCATATTGATACAAATTAAAACTAATAATTCCCCAGCTTATGTCTCCTCTAATATGAAACAAATTTTTACATATTACAACATAAAACACATTACAAGGATATCCTATAATCTTATTGGAGAAGCAATTGTAGTAAGATCTAATTGCACTCTAAAGGAGATGTTTGTTAAACAGAAGGGGGAATATGAGTACCCAGAGGGCATACTGCAAAATTCTTTATTAACCATAAATTTTTTAAATGCTATAAATCTGGAGCAACTGCTGAAAAATGGCATTGGACCATAGAAAAAATGCTGAATTAAGTTGACCTGTGTACTGTAAGGACTGTAAGGAGAATTCTTACAGAGCTACAACTGACTTGCCTTCTGAGTGTTTTCTCCTAGCCTTCTTTGATCTGTCTTTTGTGATTGCTATCCTATTTGGTACCTCTGTTTGAAGTGTTACCTTAAAATTCACTAGGGATTCAAAGTCTATGTAAACTTGGTTTTGGAAAAACTGGTGGTATTCATAGTAGAGAATTTACATTTTGCATTGTCCCTTTGAGAGACTCAGATATATTTAGGAGACTGTAAATGAACTTGCTAAAACTTGAATGTAGTTAATAATAATTGGATTAAAAATATAAAAAGTCTCAAGCTAACAGAGAGCATCTGTCTGCGAGAGGCTGCAGACGGAAAGGCTAAAATCATTTTTAGAGGGACTCTGCATTCTTTCAATGGACCCATGTGAACCCACACCCATTCCACAACAATTTACATACTTGAATTAGAATTTAAACTTTTTTATTCCTATTCCAGATGAAAGTGTATCTGGACACAATGGACTAATGATTCATAAGAATGAATGGCCCAAAAGAGGGAAAACACAGAGAAAATATGGAAGTGATGTTCATCAGACACCAGTTGTGACCATACCAAAAAGCAAGACAGCCTGTAAGATGGAGGATAATGTACAAAACCAAAAAAGGAAAACATCAATGCAAGGATATTCTGTGTGGCTCTGGACTCAGGGGAGGTTCTGCTGGAACCATGCAAGCAATGGATGTGTTGAACCCCCTGCTTGTGTTTGTACAGGATGACAATCGTGAAGTCACTGGACCAGATGATGAGCAAAGAAAAAAGGACTTCAGGGAACACTACCAATGTTGCAAAGAGTAAGTCACTTTCATTGTACAGTACAAGACAGCAGTATCCAAAATCTCGTGTTCTTGTCATGTTTTTGTCAGTCTTTTTAATAAATGTGTAGATAAAGAAAACGAATTGCATGAATGTATAGAATACCCAGAGTAGGGAAATGAAGCAACCAATATACTTGGCAACTTTGAATTTATGATCCTTCCAACAAGATTCTCTGGGACTGATGACCATTGCCTGGAATACACTCAAGAGGCAGGAGGTTCCAATGGACAAACTCCTGCCAACTCTTTGAATGTATAAAATTAGTCTACATCCAAAATCATTCAATAACTGCTTCAACAGAAAAGAAGTTAATGTGTGGGGCAATCCTAAAGAGAGAATGATCAAGACATTGGCTGTTAATAGATTGATAAGGATCAGATCTGTGGGTTTTAATGAACACTCTCTGTAGTAAAGGACTATATAATAGAATATAAAAGAGAAATTCCTGAGAATTCCAATTGTTGTTTGTGATAAGAAAACTAGTCCAACTATGAGTCGCTCTACATGCATCTTGTGATTCAACATAATTTCCTTTAGATTATGGACAAGTTGTTTGTCTTGGCAGAATGAATAAAGCAAATACTTGTAGCTTTGCTGTGGAAGAGGAAACCTTTAATTCTAAGAGTCTTAAACAGAGTATCTTTTTACTGCAATAGTTGATGGCTAGCCAGGACAACATAAAACGACTTCATTCTAAAATTATGATAGTAGTTACTTTCCATATAGGTTATTCTACAATTGTTTCATACTTCAAAATGAATGTATTAACAGAATAATATCCATTAATTTTCATAGAAAATGTAGCATTTTGGACAATATGATGTTGACCTGCAAGAAACAAGGCAAAATGACAACCCATACAATGAAACACAATTCCAGAACTTACTGATATTGAATAAACATTATATAAGAAAAGATAACTTCAATAATGAGCACAAGACTTAAATACATCTATTCTTAATCTATAGCTTATATAAATTAAAATATAAGTAATAAGAAATGCATATTATCATTAAGAATAAATTTATGGTCCTGTGTCAGAGCAAAAGTTTTTCCGTCTTGTCTCAACAAGATCCATATTTGGTTTACCTTAAACTCATCCTCATTTGCTTACCCCCTCCCTGCCAAATCTTGTGAGAAAATGTCCAATGCTGTTCTATAAGCTGTGGGCTGAAATGTGCAGCTACCTACATGATTTTGTATTTGTTAAATTGCTTGATTGCTATATTTCTCCCTGCAACTCACAACAAGGATGTACCCATTCTGGGTTCTTTGCCTTTGAAAGATCTTTGCAAAATGCATTAGAGGTACTTTTTTTAGAAGTGTTTCTCTTCAGGCAGTTTTTTAAGGCCAACTCTCAATTTGAACTTTGAGGTTTTTAAATGATCTTTAGGTCTCAACCTCCAATTATCTTCCACTAGAAAAATTATTAAGAACATAAAACGTATAGAACTGGTGGTTCTGGTGGCAACTTGAAATAAGTTAAAAGCTAGATCTTAGGAAAATTCATAATATATAGACAACATGTATACATAACATATATGAACACACGTGTTCATGGCTGTTAAAAAAGATGGGACTTCTCGTATCATTAAATCTCAAGAATGTACAACAGAACAAAAGCATGCAATATATGCGAGGAAAATTGCCACAGACAAAGAGAATATTTGATAAATGATAGCTATTGTGGTCATGTTTCATGTTTCTATTTAACTTATGTCTGGGATAATCAGTTACCACTCCTAAGTATATACTGTAAATGAGACAAAAGAAGGCAGTGACTTAGACAGCCTATAGATTAGGTGGAAATTCTCAAGACACCAGACACTATTCCTGTGAAAGAAGGTGTCGGCAAAACTTTCTCTAATTTAGTGAGCCTTTTAAAGTTTTCACCTTTAGGACTCCCTTTCAGGGTTCAATTAAAGACATCACAAATAGCTAAAGGGGGGGGGGCTTGAAATCTGAGGATAAATATCTGAGAGGTAAGAAATCTACTCATAAGAGGAATCATCTGTCCATGTTTCTTTATTCTTCTCCCTTCAATCCATCAAATACTCATTGTTCCACCCATTACTTGTTCTCCTTGTTCTACATTGTTTTTAGTTCTACATTGTTCCTTAATTCTCCATCGTTCTTCCTTGTCCTACACATTACAAATGTTCCCAGTAATATATATCCTTAAAACCAGCAATTCCCCAGCTGTAGCAGGATCCAGGGCTGGAATTCTTTTGCTCCATAGAAAATAAGGGTTTTCACGCATACACTCAAAGATCCATGGGAGTGGCTAGTACACGTCCAGTGAATTCAATAATGAAGAAAGTTAGTTAAGAAAAGAGTTAAATCATCAACAAATTCTAGAGGTGAAGATTAGTGTGCTACACTACATTTTTAGGTGGTTGGTAAAAGACTAAAAGATTTACTTTCAGTAAAATTATGAATAGGGCATCAATTGTTTAAATCAGCGCACCACTTCTCTTCTCTCAGCAAGCATAGAGGCCATCAGGAAACCAGGCAACCTAGGGGAATCTGATTGATACATCAGATGCTGCAGCTTTTATGGATCTAGGTCTGGAGTTAGCCTCACTGCTCTAAGGGAAGGAGACCCAGGGCTCTAAATTTTCAATTTCAGGCTACGCTATTATCAGTCATTCTGGTCATGGTGTAAAGCCAGAATAGCAGCTTGGGCAGGTAGTAATTCTATGTCCTTAGAGATCTGTGAATGCCTTAAACAAGATGCTCTTTCCTAAATACTGACCAAATGCCTGTTGATAAAGATAACTGCAGGAAGGCAGATCTCTGTGCTTACCTTGGAGAGAGGAACAAGGCCTGATCAGTGGGAAACTGTTCTGAACTAGGGAATTAATTCCCAAATATGTAACAGAAAGGGAGTAAACTACAGCAAAAAAATCTGCAGTAAAAGACAGTCAGTTATTCTTAAAGCAGTAACTCCAAAAAGCTTTGCTTTTTGGTTTAGCTTTTACCAGTCCCTTCGATTTGATAAGTTGCTCATGAAAAGATGGCTGAGAAATTACTGTATAATGTTGTGGTTTATAGCATTCTAATCAGGTGAGGTTTCTCTGCAGAAGCAGGGAGCAGCATCTCTGAATCATCACCAAGCTGGATCTAGCATCCACTGGGATGACACTGTTGTCTCTTCATACTCAAGAACCATGTAGGGGCAGCCAGATGGACAATCAAGAACTGGCAGTGAATCTTGCTATGTAAAGTAGTTTAAACAGAGTGAAGAGATGAAATGAGACCTTAGGAACTACCAGAGATTTACAGTTTCCCTATCCCTAGGCACTGGCACTGTAGAGCACCCTAGAGAATGGTTATATCAGACACAGAAACTACTCTATTAATTGATGTACTTCAAGTTCATAACGACAGATATTGCAGTGCCAAGTGTGATTTCAGAGCTTCTAATTTTTTGAAATGTGTGTTTACATAAGAGTGAGTGTATGTAGAGACCAGGAAAATTGAAAGCAGCCCATCAGATGGTTTGGAGTTGGGTTGGGGAGGGTAAAACAATACACATATTTTGTAATTAAATGAAGGAGTAAGAAATGGGACAGTATGAACTGAGATGAGTGCAGAGAAATGGTGGAAAGGGAGATTTAGGGCCAATAAAAAATCATGAAGGAAGAAAATGCCTTAAGGAAACTTGTTATTTTGTAAGCTAATAAAATATAGAGAACAATAAGCAAGTTATAAAAATAAACATCAATATAAAACGACGGAAGAAAGTACTGAAGATGCCAGATTTTGATGTGTTTGTGGATGAACTAGGGCCATAATTCTGGGGCAATGTCTGTGAATGTCCCACTATCAATGTTTGAAAATGGGTCCCAACTGCTTCAGTTTACCAAACATAACTCTGCACACTAGCATCCACACTCTTTTCTAATCTTTCTGTCACTCTATTATTATTTAATTATCCTTTGAAGGAACACGTGATTCTGAGAAGAATTGCAATTTAATTTGTTCTGGAAAAGTAAATATTTTATACACTTTAGTACCATGTCTTTATTTTATAATTAAATTATATTTTTAATATTGTCTTTCTCTGCCCCTAAACCCTTTCCAAGTACCCCACATACAAACTTCTCAAATTCATGCCTCTGATCTTATTCATTAATTGTCATTACATAAGTATGTATGTATGTGTGTTTAATATTACTTGTATATACATGTTTTTAGGGTACCTGTTTGTCCATGATTTCTGGGTTTACAAATTAGTACTGGAAAGCCAATTAGGGGATTCTTCCCTGGTGAAGAATATTTTGTTTTGTTCTCAGCGGTACTTCCTTACTGTACTTCCTGTGGTTCTCATCCCTCAACAAAGAAACTTCCTTTCAAAAACAAAGGATACATTACAAAAAACAAAACTGATCAAATCCCAGAAAACAAGTGAGGGTGTTGTGCCCAGCACCAGGTGATCTATTTACAAAGTAAGTCTCTCACTCTAGGCTCAGGAAATATTGAAGTAAAGGAAGCAGAAAGATTTTAAGAGCCAGAGAAGCTGATGTCTGTTATGAGACTCCATCTTCTATAAATATCAGGAAAGCTGCACCCATGAAGTTTTATCATTACTATCTAAAGAAGGACAGCAAGAGCCTTGTTAACATGGAAGTGGAATCCTACTGAGCACCAGTAATCCCACTTTCAAGAATAACCAAACAACTAAAATTGCATTTTTCATCATGTAGGAAAAATCATGGGAATTTCAACCTGAAGAACACTAACAAATGCCCAGGGGCACCCCATGATCAATTATTGTATACACACAAAATAGACGTTTTCAAGGTAATTCTAGCTTGGAGGAAGTCCATGACATTGCCGCTCTGGGCTATTGGGAGGCTGCTAGTGACCACCTTCATGAATGTGTACTGAGGCAACTACGCTGGGATCATGCATCAAAGACTACGTCCAATGTGTGCAATGACATTTTAAGAGCATTAATGAAGTATATAGAGATTTTGTTGTACTAGAGGACCACACCACGGCTGATCAGCTACAGGAAAAAAAGTGATTTGTCACTTTCATCAAACATTCAGCAGAACCATTTGGTCAAGCACCATCTGCAGGAGTATAAGCAACTCCATTAGGAAAATCTAAAATCTCAAATTCACTGCTGGAAGTGTGAAAAAGACCTTGAACAAAATTATTTAAATGCTGCTTAGGAAATCAGGAGAAGCTAGAAGTTGAGGGTGAGATAGGCATTTGGCAGGAGATAAATGAGGACATAAAGTGTCTTTAGCAAAAAGGGGTGTCGTTACATGAAGAGGAAAAGAAAAAAGCCCATTACAGGGTTCAGTGGAGAAGATTGAGGAGTGGAACCAAGCATGTCGCGAGAAGATGTCTGTACACCAGCATGAGTGACCCACAGAGATCAAGAAGATGTTTGTATACCAGCAGGAGTGACCCACAGAAATCAAAAAGATGTCTGTACACCAGCATGAGTGACCCACAGAGATCAAGAATGGTATGATGCTGAAATTGCTTAGATACTACAAGGAAAAATAATATAGGAAATTGCTCTTTTTCTTTTTACTGAAGGAAACAAAGCTTACAAAGAGGTCAAACACTAGGAAAAACTCATCTTTGGATAAAGGAACATATGACCCTGAGTACAAGCAAAGCACCTAAGTCAACACACTTAAAGACAAAAGCCAGTAACAAATACAATGTTCTATGATTGACAGGCCATCACAAACATTACTGCCTTCAATTTGGACCATGGGATTTGGATCACACCCATTTTACAAACAATCATAATGCTACTCATCATTTCTTAAAACTAGAGTCCTCTCATAAAGGATTCCATAACAAATAGTAAATAAAAAATCTGCCTTGAAAATGTTCCTTGCTCTGACAAATATTACTGAGTGACACAAATATGCGTTCCACATTGGTAGATTTCCTTCTATCTGGGATTCTGTGGAGTTATACTCATGTATTTTTCTAATTATAAACAATTTTAGATCATCTTAAAAAGAGAATTCTAACATACCCATGCTGAATTAGACAATAATATATTCCTCAAATTATATGAACTAAGATAAACATCAAAAAGTGCAATAGTTATTGATGGAGGACTATGTTAATAAAATCCCCGCACCAATAAAAAGTGGTAAACCTCTGATATATTTACCAGTACAACTGTTCCCTTCAACAATGAAGCAGAGGTCTGTGTTATTTATTTAGGTAAAGGGAATTTTTGGCCATATTACAGATTTGCTTTTGCCCTTCCATATGGTATTTCACTTGAAAAATTCCCCCAGATGTATGTTTATTATCATGTTTAATTCATTAGCTAAAAAAGCACACTTAAAGAAATAAAGAAAGGAAGGAAGTAAAAAGGAAGAAAGGAATGATAGATGAATATAAGTTTTGGTTAAGGTTGCCAGTTATATGGAGCTTGTGACTGTACACAAAGCTCAGTGAATCCTGGTTTCCAACAATGATCCCAGGAAACATCACCCATTGCTTGTGAAAGCTATTACTGACTGAAGTGAGAGTTCATAGAAATATTCCTTAGAAGTCTATCCAACTCACGTTCTTTAACCTATGTTTTCAGTGCTTCATCTGACAATAATATGTACATAGGAAATATGACATCATTTAA
The DNA here is from genome assembly GCF_000317375.1 of Microtus ochrogaster. Taxonomy (NCBI): domain Eukaryota; kingdom Metazoa; phylum Chordata; class Mammalia; order Rodentia; family Cricetidae; genus Microtus; species Microtus ochrogaster. The sequence continues at coordinate 35,295 of NW_004949242.1, read as the reverse complement.
GATATACCCCATCCTATAGGCCACAAGTGAAATCCCAATATTCCTGAAAGGTTTTTTAAAGTTTTACCTACTTGGAGTTTTTGTTCTCACTGAGAGAACAGTCATATTTTTCATATCCCAGGAAGATGACTCCAGTAGACCAATCAAGGCACATTTCTAGAATGGAAAAAAAATTACTGGTAAGACATTTCATCAAGAGCTACTGTTGCCTCTGAGATTCCTTGAATGACAATGACTAAGAAGATATACCACATGTTCGGGATTTGAGTATTTGGATACCCACTTGAACCCAGTATAATGAAGTAAGAAGAAATGTTCAAGAAAAGAAACATGACTACCATCAACCACAGTGAGAGCACACTACTGTGTTCAGATCTGTGTGGTCACACTACTCAGTTCTGGAAATGGGTATTCATCTTCACAGCAATTGAATCAGCACATAGAACTATGTTGTAGTTAAGGTGGACACATGCACAAAAATCCAATATTCTCACTGGTAAATATCCACTTTATTTTATTTATTAAGAGTTAAATGTATAATGGCAAATAGAATTTTCAAAAAGGTTTATTTTATTGAATGTACATCAAGATCTCTCACAACCCCCCCCCCTTCTTTTTTTACCTGATCATGTCTCATGATGAGGATAAACAGAGAGCTAAAGATCAATACCAGTGATATGAATTTTCTTTTGACATTAAACAGAGTCCTATTCCTCTCATGGAACTAGACAAGAAAAGCACATCTCAAATGTTCAGGTCCCTAAATCATGACTGAATATCTTCTATTATCTTTCAGCTCCTTATATTCACTGACATGTCATCTATAATAACTGCAAGTCCCTAGTAATGCAGAAAATCCAGTCCATTAGTGCCTTATTTATCTTATTAGCTCATATGTGTTCGTTGCCTCTCAAAAAGAGGTGGTAAGTTGCACTCTTTCTCTGCTTCCAATGCTCTTGTATGGTTCATACCAGACCATTTTCAGTGACCCTATGAGCCAAGTTTTGAGAAATGCCTTCCTTCCTATTTTGGAGGACTCCACAATGTAGGCACTTCAGATACAAAATGTTCCCTAATTTTTACAATTCCATGTAATGGGAAATGACAAGACACCATGCCCATATTCAGTCTTATATCATTTTTATTCTGTGAATTACAGCTTAGAACTCATGGTTGTTTTCTACTTCTTCATCTGTACTCTCTCCTCTAGCATCCTGAATGTTATAAGAAGTAGCAGGTGTATTTTTTTTATCAATTAGGTCATTAAATGGCAAACAATGATAAAAATTTAGAAGTCAAGGCTCTCCTCTTAATTTGACACTTTTTTTGGAATTCTATAACTGTCTGATGTGGACTATTAATACCTGAACATAGAAACAGAAATGGTACCTAAGTCTTTTAAATCTAAAAGTTGTTTATCACAGTACATACTGGAAGGTCTAGACTAATTCATGGCTGATATGGTGCAAACAAAATCACCCAAGGCCCTGATAACAAAGCCATGAGACGCTTTTTCAAACATGCTTCTGGTTTGTATGTAGTTTGCGTTTCCCACTCGACATGTTTTTCATGTTGTTGATATTTCATTGCATGCTTCTCATATTAAGAAGTCCTATTTGGTTGTAATAGAGAGATGGCTCACTCATACTTCAAACTTGATGGTATTGCAGTAGACCTGGGCTTGGATCCCTGCATCCAAATGCTGCCTCAAAACTGACTCTAAGTCCTTCAAGGGAGTTTTAACAAGGTCTTCCAGCCTCTGCCAGTACTGTAGTCTCACAGTACACACATATATGTGTACAGAAAAAAACATCCATACAGACAAAATTAAAGAAGATAAATACATCTTTTCAAAAAGGTTTTCACTTTAAAATACCCTTATTTCATAAACGAATGTCCAGTGTAATAAGGCTTTTTGGATTTTAATAAAGTGAAGTGTCCTAACAGTTAGTGGTGACAGCTAACCTCCCTGTTTGATTTCACAGTACTAGATGTATCTGATGTTTATGATACCACTGGAAATATGCACTGGTTTTATTAATGGGTAGAAGCTAGAGTGGTAACTACAGATCAATTGCTAACACCATTACTCTGTGTAAAATGGAGCATGAGATAATAATTTGTGTTGAAATATCAAGAGAAGAAAATTAAGTCACTGACATGTTTTATTTAAAATTGTGCATATACTTACTACTTATATAAAGTATATATGAATATATGATTGATGAATCTATCAAAATTTATAATGAACTCAAATAGAGAAGATTCATGCAAGAAACATAACAAAGAATCTGAAGAACGTGAGAATTTAAACATTGTCCAATCAGAAATTACAAAAACCTAAATGTAAATATAAATGGTGGGTAGAGCCCTGGTCTGCCATGGGACATGGCCTTTGTTTGTATTAATATCAAAGGATAAACAGTGAGAGAACACATGTCAGTACTTCATGTTTCACTTTAGAATATGATTCAACCAGGGAGATAAGTCCAGACACATTTTCTCTTGCTTTCAATTCTGATAGCCACACTCTTATTTCACCTCAGTGTTACATTCCCAAGTTCGAGAGGGAGGTTTCAGACAGTCATTCACTACAGACTGGTAATTCAATACAGATTCAACTGCTGACACTGTAGCTAATAAATGCAGTGGTATGTAAGAACCTGCTTTAGTCCAGAAACAGTCTCACATGGTATATCTCCCAGAATTGTGTGATTTCTTGCTTTCCAGTTTGATTGTTTACTTTGGGCAGAAAACTTTGCTAAGTTCAGCTATAATAATAATACTGCAAAGACAGCCACGTTCCTCAGTCAAAGATTTACATTACAGTAAGAACCAACAGAACAGGCTACGTGTGGATATTTTTTGGCTAACCTCTAATTATGGACTTATTCTTCTGCCTTCTCTGCCTGTTCTACATATCTGCTTCTCTCCCAAATCCAATTGCCTGACATGAACTTACCCAGATCTCTCTTCATTTCTGACTCTGAAAAACACTCTGAAATTCAAAGTACTCACCTGGATTCATGCATAAGCAGGCTGCTGGTTTCATTCTGGCAGAACCTGACTCTTAATAATCTGGTCCATGTGAGTGAAAGGTAGAGGTCTGTGACACCGTGACCTCACCTCCCTCTAGAACTCCAATTTTCATGTCACTTGCAGTGGAAATGACAAAACTGGCTTTAAGGGACAAGATAATTTATGAAACTTTTTCCACTTCTTAATTAACAAAGACTAAGAAGAGGTGTGTGTGTGTGTGTGTGTGTGTGTGTGTGTGTGTGTGTGAATATCTCCAAAGAGACAAGGTGGGTTTTTTTTTTGTCCGCCACCGTGGGCATAGTTATTATAAACTGAACTCAAATTAAGAGTTCTTCAATCTTATCAACACTCCAGAAGATAGTTCCATTATTATTCTTATTACGCTTCAAAAAATGACAGCACAGAGAAGCCAAATCATTATAGATAGTTGCACAGCTAACAAACAACAGTGACTAAAACATACTTGATGGTTTTAGAAATATCTGACATGCAAGATCTTCTAGGTCATAGAATAAAATGTGTTCTCTTTGATAGATGAAAAATAATAATGTATTTTCAGCTTCACCTTAGAGGGATCATATCATTTCTAAACCCGACAAACACTTCTTTAGGTCCACGAAAACTTGCTGGCTACAGATTTAAGTATTTCCTTTCTTTAACTTTTTCTGCACTCATTTCATTCAAATCACACATAATGAATACTTCCTTGGTTTAGCGTTTCCAGATTTATACAGAAAGTTAACTTTACCTTTTGAGGTTACATTCTTTCCCCAATCTTTCTCTAATTTATTTTTTTTAATTTATTAGATTTTTTCCATTCAATTATTTACATTTCCTTCCCTCCTCCCAATCCTCTCCCACTCCCCCACACCCTTCCTCCCTCTCTCACCCTGCTTGAGAGAGGGAAGGCAACCCTGCCCTGTAGGAAGTCCAAGGCCCTCCCTCCTACATCCAGGCCTAGGGAGCTGTGTATCCATATAGACTAGGGTCCCAAAAAGCCAGAACATGCTGTAAAAACAAGTCCCAGCGCCTTGATATTTTTAAAAAATATCGATCCAAATTCCCACTTCCTCCCCATCTCCCATTCCTTCCACACACCCTCCCACCCCATCCCCATCCAATCCTGAGAGAGGGTAAGGCACATTGCTTTGTGGAAGGTTCAAGGCCCTCCCGACTATATCTAGGCTGAGCAAGGTATCCATCCAATGAGAACAGAATCCCAAAAAGCCAGTATATGCAGTAGAGATAAATTCTGGTGCCACTGCCAGTAGCCCATCAATCTGCCCCAGCGATTCCACTGGCAACCACATTTAGAGGGATTAGTTTGGTCCAATGCTTGTTCCTTCCCAGTACAGCTGGAGTTGGTGAGCCCTTATTAGCTCAGGTAAACTGTTTCGGTGGGTGAACCCATCATGGTTTTGACTTCTTTGCTCGTATTCTCATTCCTCCCACTCTTCAGATAAACTTTGGGAACTCAGGCCAGTGTTCCAATGTGGATATCTGCCTCTGTTTCTGTTGCTGGATGAAGGTTCTATGGTGATATTTAAGATATTCATCAGTCTGAGTACGGGACTTAGCTGAGGTCATCCTTACGGATTCCCTGGAATTTCTCTAGAACCAGGTTTCTGCTAACCCCATAATGTCTGCCTCAATCTAGATACCTCTTTCCAAATGTAAAATGGAAGAATGAAAGCATATTCAGCAGATAGTGCTGGAATAGCACTCCTTCATTGCTGGTGGGAGTGCAAACTGGTGCAGCTGCTTTGAAAACCAGCATGGCGATTCCTCAGAAAATAAGGAAACAACCTTCCTCAAGACCCAGAAATACCACTAATTGGGCTCTCTCTTGGACTATTCTCTTTATTCGTTTGTCTTGTCCAACTTTAATGTGATGGTTTTATCTGATTATATTTGATTTTGTTATGTTTTGCTATTGTGTCTTAGAAGCCTGTTCTTCCCTAATGACAGAATTTGGAGTGAATCTACATGGAAAAGGAGATAAGAAGGCGCTGAGAAGCGTCGAGGAAAAGGAAATTGTAATCAGGATATATTGGATGACAGTATAATCTATTTTCCAATAATATGTTCAAAAAAGGAAAGAGAAAAATTCAAACTGAAGCCTGTTCTTTCGTCGCTGGCTGCCCAGACTCAAATAATCACACAGAAACTATATTAATTGCAACACTTCTTGGTCAATGGCTCAGGCATGTTACTACCTAGCTCCTACATTTTCAGTGAACCCATTTCTAGTAGTCTATATATTACCATAAGGTTGTGGCCTACTGGTCAGGTTCTAGTATTTGTCTTTTTCAGCAGCTACATGGTGTCTCCCTGACTCTGCCTTCTTTTCTTCTCTATTTCCACTTAGATTTCCTTCCTTGCTATATTCTACCCTTCCATAGGTGAAAGCAGCTTCTTTATTAATCAATGGTAATAAAACATAGCCACCGCATACGGAGGTGAATCTCACATCATCTCCCATTTTATGTCTAAATAAAAAGGAAGGTTTTAATTTTAACATAGTAAAATTACATATAAAAGACAGTTATCTAGCAAGAATTAAAGTTACAATATTTAGTGTATTTGTATATGTCAAAATTAAAGAAAATATTCTATCTTCTATTTTATTTTTGTGAGTCTAAAGCATCATATCTAATTGACCTTTTGACATAACTAAGGAAAATTATAACTATCTGCTTTCAACTTTATCAAAAACCCCCAAAAGATATTATATTACCTAAGTAAACAGAAAGTGCATAGTAAGCACCTTCCAAAATTCTAGAGTTGACAGAGACATCTCACTGCATGGACAGTCATACAAATTAATTTTGCAATGTTGGGACATACATCTTCAGCCTATAGACCCATAAAATCTGGAAGACTTTTCAGCGAAACAGGAAATTTGAAGTTTTTTTTCTGCCTTATAAGGGCAAATTTTATCAGTTGCTTTCTTCTGTGTCCTACAGAATGACTGGAAGTTTCTTCTGCAAAACAGGAACCCTGAAGTACCATCCCATCTTTTGGAAAGATTAGCAGTCACTCTTCTGTGATTCCTGTATGTCTAGTTCAGATAGTATACTGTCAAGCAGTCCAGACGAGAGCAGTTTCTTGCACAAATTTTTCTTGTCACATTGAAGGCAAATTCTATAACAAATTTCTTCAATTCCCATCAACCACTCTGATGTAATTGGTGCTGCTAGAAGCAGACATGTCTCACTGTTGAGACAAGTTGAACTTCTTAACATTTTTTAAATGCCATATTCTGTAGGTGTTTGAAGTGTTCAATTTTATCTAACTGAATATAGAATAATATAAAATATAGCTAGATTGTGCATCACTGTATATCTAGAAAACCTAACTAACATGACTAAAGGTTTATTATAGATGACTATTAACTTGTATTTCTCAATTATACATTACATTTTTAAATGAGATACATAAACATAATACCTTAAACAAGAGTAGCAATATATTAAATTAACCTTAATTTATCAGTAAACAAAAGTCCATACTAATACAAAGTACTCATTTCTTTATCATATTCCCCTTTAAATAAAAACAAATATTTATAAACAATAATTTTGGGAATTTGATCATAGTTTTCTCCAAACTGCTTCCTGCTGTTTATTGGGTGAAGTATTTTTAGGATTCATGGAGACTTTTCAGGGGGTCTTGTTTCATCAAACCACATGAGCCTGGAAGGGATCCACAAGTTCTTATTTTCTGTGGAAACAAAAGCAGAACCTCTTTTCCAAAGTAACATATCTTTAGATTCAAATTTTGAAGTCAAGATAATTTTATATGTATGTATGTATGTATGTATGTGTGTATGTGTTGGTTTAACTTAGTATCCCCAGAATCAAATATCTTTCTGCAGTCAAAAAAAATCACAATAATGTATATAATCCAGTCTCTCTGTG
>NW_004949242.1:22968-28236 GCF_000317375.1 Microtus ochrogaster | reverse complement strand
TCTCTCCCAAGCTTACTTACATTTTTTTATATAGACTATGTATCATTTAGAGGTCTTTTATATCTGAATCTGTCCTAAAGTATATCTGAAATCCTTTTCTGACAAGGAGAATATTTTTAAAAATTGTAAGTGATATGATTGCTGTAGCCCTGGGTCCTGGCTCCAACTCTCTCAACCTTTCAATATGGCTGCAACGCATTATTGCTAGCCCTGTGAACCATGTTCACTGCCCCAGCTCCAGAGGTGCAGAGGTTTTGTGTTGCCACCCTTAAGCAACCTGCTGCATGCTCTTCACAAACCCCATTTAAGTGTTCCATAACAGGAACTCCCAATGAGTCAGAGCCATTTGTGCCACAAGCATGAAGCAAGAATATGTCTCTTAAAGAAGCTGGACAATTTTTGCTGCGAGTGCTGAGTCAGGAAGCCTTCTTTTAAAAGAAGTCACACCTCTGCTTGCTGCCAGGAAAGAGAACCTATTTAAAAATGTGCAGCTACCAAGAAGCTCCACTGACTCCTGCTTTTGTGGGTCTACAAATGCTTTATTTTTAAACTTTGATAGGCTTTATGTGGATGTACATTGCTTAGCATTTGGTGTCTTAGCATTTGGAGACTGCAAGTTTGTTTCCTGGCCACCCAGACCAAAATAATCACACAGAACCAGTATTAATTACAGTACTGGCCAATGGCTTAGGCATATTTCTAGCTACTTCTTACATCTTAAATTAACCTGTTTCTTGTAATCTATGTGTCACTATGAAACTGGGGACTACTGGTAAGTTCCCACTGTCTGTCTTCTTCAGCATCTACATGATGTCTTCCTGACTCTGCCTTCTTTCCTCATCTTACTGGTAAGGTCCCACTGTCTGTCTTCTTCAGCATCTACATGATGTCTTCCTGACTCTGCCTTCTTTCCTCATCTTACTGGTAAGGTCCCAGTGTCTGTCTTCTTCAGCATCTACATGTTGTCTTCCTGACTCTTCCTTCTTTCCTCATCTATCTCCACTTGGACTTCCTGCTTTGTTATATTCTGCCCTGCCATAGTTCAAAGCCGCTTCTTTACTAGCCAATGGTAATAAAAGTTATTCACAGCATACCGAGGGGAATCCCACATAAAAAGATTTTCTGGCATCTAAATTGATAATCATGTGATTTCTATCATTGAGTCCATCTGTGTGATACATTACATTTACTGGTGGCTTTTTGTGGAATGATTCCACCATCTTTGGAATGATTGTGATTGCTGTTTCATGTTCAATGAACATCAGTTTATTGTAATGAACTCACAAATAAAATAATTCAAAAGAAAAAACTGAAATGGCTTATTATAACCACACTTACCCAGGTCTAAATTCTGTACATTTTACTCAATTGTGAAAGAGACAGTATAGCCATGCTGAGGACATGCAGCATTGCTTAGGGCCTCACATTGTCACTAGCATATATATTATAGCACATGCTCAAAAAATTAATGAAGAAAGTGAGTAGAAAACAGAAAAAATAATTAACTTTATAGATGCTTTTATAACTCATGGATCATTTCACCAGGTCCTCACTTAATACAATCATTCTAGGTCTCCTTCTTTCCTTAATGCTACACTGAAGTTATACCCATTTGCTTATATACCTGTAGACATTATTGGATAGAATCTGAATATTATCGAAAGAATGTGATTTTTTATTTTCATTCTGAGATGTGTGAGCTGATTTAATGCTAAACCTAATAAATCTATCAATTTTCCTACATAATTTATGATGCCCTCTTTCTCTTTCATCAAATGATATGCCATTTTGCATACAAACACGAATTTAATTATCAATTTATCTGTTTATAGACATTTAAGTGTCCCCATTTCCTTGTTATACTAAAGAACAACAAAACTGGATATGAAAAAGTCTTTTGGTATGATATGGAGTTCTCAGAGTATATGCCTATGAGTGGAATGCCTAGGTCAAATAGTAGTTCTATTTTCAATTTTACTGATAAATCACAAAACTGATATATATAGTGACTGTATTAAATTCTTTCAAACTCACTTGTTTACACCAGTATTATGCTGATACCAAACCAGATGAAGATAGAACAACAGCAAAGGAAGTGTACAAGTCAATATCCCTGATGATGCTGAAATTCTCAATAAAATAATACCAAACATAATTCAAAATTACATCAAAACCATATGTTAATTTGAACAGATTGTCATATAAGGTAAAAGATATTAATTATATTTTTATCGGGGCAGGTTATAACAGTAGTGTTTGAAACTTGAGGCCCTTCCACAAGTTCATGGCCAAGTACTACCTCAGTATTCATGTAGTTAAAACATACTACTCAGAGCTTTATGCGAAATTACTAAGCAGTCAAGATCTCCTAAAAAAATAAAAGCTACAAGAAGAACTTTTTTATTGACAGATTTTTGTTGACTTTGTTGCACATCAAGACGTCCAAGCTTTCACAGCTTCAAGTTGAAGAGTACAATGGGACTCACACAATAAGACTGGATCGTGTAGGCCATTGATTCAACCAGCAGACAAAACTCACATATTCATTTGCCAAATCTTTTTTTTTTTTGAGGTCTTTTTTTTTATTGAGAAAAGGAAAAAAAAAAACAAGTTTCCCGCCTCCTCCCAACCTCCCATTTCCCTCCCCCTCCTCCCACCCTTTTCCTCCTCCTCCCACCCTTCTCCCCCTCCCCGCACTCCTCTCCCCCTCCCTCTCCAGTCCAAAGAGCAGTCAGGGTGCCCTGCCCTGTGGTAAGTCTTAGGTCCTCCCCCCTCCGACCATATCTTGGAAGGTGAACATCCAAACTGGCCAGGCGCCCACAAAGCCAGCACATTAAGTAGGATCAAAACCCCTTGTCATTTGCCAAATCTTAAGAAGAGAAGGTACAATCTACTTTACATTCTGTATTGATTGACCTTTTGAGTGTGACGCATGAGTAAACAACTGGATACCAATCAAAACACATCAATTTAAATGTTAAAATGAGACTGAATAATTTTTATTCTTTATCCAGCCCAAACAAAGCTTGGATAAAATAGAGTAATGATATATAAGGATAATGGGTACAAATGATGGGAAACAGAGAGAAACGAAGTCATTAATGTTCTTGAGCCACCAATTTTGATTATACAAAACAGCAGTGTAGCCTCTGAAGATGGAGGAGAGAGTATAAAAAGTCAGAAAGGTAGACACTAAGATCAGAATGTTCTGGGTGACTCTGGACTCAGGGGAGGTTCTGCAAGAACGATGAATATATTGAACCCTCTGTTTGTGTTTATACAGAATGTGAACCATGGATCCACTAGACCAGACCATAAACACAGAAAAGATGACTTCAGGGCACACGACAAATGCTGCATAGAGTGAACCACCAATTTCACTCAAACCTACAGTGCGGCAGTATCCAAAATCCCATTTTCTTGTCACATTGTTGCTTTTCCTGTTGACAAGCGTGTATGCAAAATGAATGGAATTTACCAACATGTACAGTATCCAGAGGAGAGAAATGTGGCAGCCAATGCTCTTTTCAACTTTGATTTTATAATCCTTCCAACAGGAATTCCTGGGACTAATGGTCAAGACCTGAAAGACACTCAAGAAGCAGGTGGTCCCAATGGAAACACTCCTAGAAAACCCTTGAAAGTACAGTAGGAACTTGCATCCAACATCATTCAAAAAATGTTTGAATCCCCAAAGTGCTACTGTTTGGGGCACTCCTGCAGAGAGAATGATCAAGGCATTGGCTGCCATTAGGTGCACAAGAATCCAATCTGTGTGCTTTAATGTGCATTTTTTGTAGTAAAGGAGCAGATAGTAGAAAATTAGAAAGAAATTTCCAAGAATTCCAGTTGTAGTTTGTGATAAAAAAATAATTCTGATTGCCAGGTTCCAGAATCCCATTCTGTGATTTGAATAAGTTTTCTTTGGAATATGTACCTGTTATTCTTCTGGTCAAATAAATACTGACAAATATTTATCGTCTAAAGTAGAGGAAGAAGTCTTTATTACATGGAGTACTGAGGGACTGAAACAAAGTATCTTTAAGCTCATTTATCCAAGGTCAGCCATGACCACTTAAAAAGACCTAATTCAATAATGTTTTACAGGTGTAGTTACATACTATGTGTTACTGTGAACATGCACAATACATCAGAATGTACATAATGAGGAATGGACAGCTATCAAGTTTCATAGAAAATAAATCATTCAGAAAGATGTGATACTGTTCCATGAGAAACAATAAAAATTGGAAGCCCATATAAACAAATATGATATAAGACTTTAAGGATATATTGATATTTTCTACTAATGTAAAAGAAAACAACTTCAATAAAGCTGAAAAATGAATATGCCAATGTTGTATGTATATGTCATCTAAAAGTAAAATATGTGTAATGAGAAATTTAAACTACTGCTCAGACTATGGCTATGGTATTGTGACATGGCAGAGTTCTTCACCTTAATTCCAATGGGGCCACATTTTGTTTAACCTAAACAAATTTGACCTTTTCTAATCCCTCCAGGAAAATTCCCTAGAAAAAGTACCCAACCCAATTCGATAAACTGAGGACTGAAATGTCCCATATCAATGCATGTTTTTAGCTTCTTTTAAACTACTTAGTTGCTTTATTCTCTGCCCACCTCTGCCAATTGCCAACCAGTATATGATTGTTCTGCTATTTTTTTTCTCCTTAAAAAGATCCCTGTAGAATGTAGTCCAGGCTGCACTGTGAGAAGAGTTTCTCTCCATATAACAACAAAGTCAACTTAATACAGACTCTCAATTTGGACTTTCATTGTGCTGAGTGATCTTTTTGTCTTTATGTTATGACAGTCTTAGATAAGGATAAATTAATTTTAGCACAAAATCTATTAGAATTATACTTTATTTGACAACTTTCATCATTTTAAAACAGACCCTTACAAATATCATACCATATAGATACACATGTGTGTACATGCATATCAGGGCTGTTAGAGAGGATGGAATGTGCAGTATGATGAAATGTCAAAGGTTTCAAAACAGCATAAAACAAAGAAAAAATGCTACCATAAATGGCAAGGGTAAGGACAATATCTGATAATTGACATCTACTGGAGAAATGATTCATGTCTCCATTGAAACTATGTCTGTGATAATAATATACTACTTCGAGTTTCTGGCCCCGCGGCGCCAGCCTGGGACGGGGAGCTCAGAGGTTCCTTGGCCCCCCAGCCTTCTTGGGCAGAACCCTCCCCACTTCGGCCCCACCGCCCTCCTTAGGCAC
>NW_004949242.1:5224-12770 GCF_000317375.1 Microtus ochrogaster | reverse complement strand
GGGAGGCTGGGAGGAGGTGGAAACTTGTTTTTTTCCTTTTCTCAATAAAAAAAATAATAATATACTACTTCATTGGTTTAGAGAGAAAATGATAGGTGAAAAAGCAGTTGGTTACATAGTACATTAGTGCAGTATTGTCAGAGTAAAATCTTAAGACACCATACTCTGTTCCTGAAAGAGAAGGTGTCTGAAGTCTTCTTAAGTAGGTGAAATACCCTGGAAGTAAGCAGAGGTAACTGTGTATCAGTACCAGATTGAAAACTGCTGTCCAAGAAAGGAACCATTGCTCCACACAACTTTCAGCCATGTAATAGCACTCAACTCACCAATCAAGAACTGAAACAAAATGGATATTAATGGTGGGATACGAAAAAGTTAAAACAAAGTAGAGACAAAGGTTGAGACCATAGGATCTAGCAGATACTAGCAGAATCTTATTCTTCATGCACTGGCATTGTATAACAGCCTAGGGAGTGGCTACAGCAGAATGTAGAAAGTATTTTATTAAGTGATGTAAGTCAGGCCCCCCAAAGTCTTTAGCATATATTCTGTCTCAATGTGCTTTCACTACTTATAGATGTTATAAAATGTGTCTATATTGGATGAATGTTAATAGAGGGAACTAGAATGGGGCCCAAGAGGGAGGAAAAAGAAACTCTATAAGTGAGTCTGTGGAAAGAAAGAAAAAACAGATGATATGAAAATTAAAAGAAAATTATGTGCATACAAAAGAAAAGCTAGATAAGAGGATAGTGATGGATAGGAATGAATGGGTCAACCAAAATACTAAATATGAAAAGACTTTAAAAAAAGAGCTACAATTAAGCTAAATAAAAACAAAAGAAAATCAAAATGAACAAACAAATGAAGATAAAAAGGAAGAAAATTCAAAACTTGGACTTGCTTATACATAGACCAAGAAACTTAGATCAAGGCCATGTCCCTATAACCACCAACACTGTGGACAACTTCTTGCCTCTGCTTAAATAGTACAAATACAACCTCCATGCTAATAACTCCAGTCCTAAGAATAACTTCTTTCTCACTTATGATTTCTATTGCTCTGAAAAGACACCATGAGAGCAGTATCTCTTTAAAAAATTTAATTGAGGTTTGCTTGCAGTTTCAGAGATTTAGTTCATTATTTTCATAGCTAGAAACATAATGACAGCAGGCAGAAATGGAGGTGGAGAGGTAGCTAAGAGTGCTACATCTTGATCTTCAGGCTACATGAAGTGAACTGCATGGCACATTGGGCATAATGTATGCATTTGAGATAGACCACAAATATTATACCTGCACTTACACACACCTCCAACTAGTCCTGCATGGCACATTGGGCATAATGTATGCATTTGAGATAGACCACAAATATTATACCTGCACTTACACACACCTCCAACTAGTCCACCCCTTACTTCAACAAGACTGCACCTCTTGTAAATGCCATTCCTTATAGATCAAATGATGGAGGAAGGTCATTGGTTAATTAAATAAAGAAGCTGCTTGCCCTGATAGGTTAAAACATAGGTGGGAGGAGTAAACAGAACAGAATACTGGGAGGAAGAGGAAGTGAGGTCAGACTCGACAGCTCTCCTCTCAGGGGCAGATGCCTCAGAGAGACACGATGCTCCACTCTTGCGGGCAGAGGTGAGAGCTCTGCTCTCTGAGGCACATGCGATGAAGCTCCAACCCAGGATGGACATAGGCTAGAATTTCCCTGGTAAGCCACCTTGTGGCAGATTATTAGAGATGGGCTAGTCCAGGTGCGAGAGTTAGCCTAGAAGAGGCTAGATAGAAATGGCCAAGCAGTGATTAAATGAATACAGTGTCCGTGTAATTATTTTGGGGCATAAGCTAGACAGGCAGCTGGGGTGCTAGGGACGCAGCCCCGCCGCTCCTATTTCAACAATCAAATGAGTCTATCCATGCCATAGCTATTCAAACCACCACATTCCACTACCTTGGAGCCATTGTCTTGTAACAATAGCACAATGCAAAATGTATTCAGTCAAACTTCAAGTTTCCCCATAGTCTATCACAACAATGATTTGAATTCCAATGTTCAAATATCTCTTAAGATGAATGAAATCTCTAACTTTATTGAAAAATGAAATGAATGTTAAAAATAAAGATCACAGCTTTGCTTTATGTCTAGAAGCCACTACAGTCCATAAGCCTAGACAACCTAGACAACAAAGAGGATCCTAATAGAGACATACATGGATCTACATAGGAAGGAGAAAAAGACAAGATACTCCTGAGTAATTGGGAGAATGGGAGTCATGGGAGAGGGCATAAGAGAGGGGAAGGAGGAGATGGGAGTGGATAAAGATGTGTAGTTCAATAAATACAATAAAAAGTAAAAAAAAAATTCAAAATTCACAGTTTAGACATTTCTGTTCAAGAGAGGATGAAAGGGGCCCTCCTTTTCACCTGTGAGGTCCTTGGAATCCTGCAACACAGCCTGCTTCAGGACTGAGGGGACCTAACAGAGGGCAGACCAAGAAAAACTCCCAAGTACTCAGTCAGCCACAGCAAAGATTGGACCAAGAAGCCAAGACTCTGCTGGCCTCATTTGAAGAAAGATGGGTAGGCACCAATGCAAGAATTCCTCCAACATACTGAAAAACAACATGGTAACACCAGAATCCAGCAAACATGCAACAGGAAGACTTGAACATTCTAACTCAGAAGAAGTAGAAGAAACTGACAATAAACGTAATCTTATGAAAATGATAGAGACCTTTACACAGGAAGTGAAAAACTTCCTTAAAGAAATGGAAGAGAAGACAAACAAAAGGTTAGAAGGAATTAATAAATCCCTCAGATACACCAAGAAAACCATGAAAAAGCATTCAAACAGGTAAAGGAAACAGTTTAATACTTATAGAACGAAATAAAGAAAACACAAATCAAGGGAAAAGTGGATATAGAAAATCTGGGTAAATGAACAGGAACCAGAGACAAGTATAACCAACAGAATACAATAGATAGAAGAAAGAATCTCAGATACTGAAGATACTATAGAGGAAATAGACTCATTGATCAATGAAAACAGCAAATCTAACAAATTCTCAACTCAAAACATCCAGAAAATCTGGGACACCATGAGAAGACCAAACCTAAGAGTGATAGGGGTAGAAGAAAGAGAAGAATTAGAGCTCAAAGGCCCAGAAAATATGTTCAACAAAATTTTAGAGAAAAACTTTCCCAACCTAAAGAAGAATATCCTGATGAAGGTACAAGAAGCTTACAGAACACAAAGTAGACTGGATCAAAAAAAAAATCCCCTCGCCATATAATAATCAAAACACAAAACATACAGAATAAAGAAAGAATATTAAAAGCTGAAAAGGAAAAAGGTCAAGTATCATATAAAGGTAAACCTTTCCTAATTACACCTGACATCTCAATGGAAACTATGAAAGCCTAATGTCTTGGACAGATGTGCTACATATACTAAGAGACCATGGATGCAAGCCCAGACTACTATAACCAGCAAAGCTTTGTTTCACCATTGATGGAGAAAACAAGATATTCCACGACAGAAACAGATTTAAACAATATATATCCACAAATTCAGCATTACAAAAAGTACTAGAAGTAAAATCACAACTCAAGAAAGCTAACAGCACCCACAATAACACATAAATCTAATAACCCTCCACCAACACAACTCAAATAAGTGAAACACACAAACACTAAAAAAATAACTGGAGTTAAAAACACTGGTTATTAATATTGCTTAATATTAAAGGACTCAATTTACCTATAAAAAGGCACAGGTTAAGAGAATGGATATGAAAACAGGATCCAGCATTCTGCTGTTTATAAGAAACACACCTGAACCACAAAGATAGACACTACCTCAGTTTAAAGGGTTGGGAAAAGGCTTTCCAATCAAACAGACCTAAGAAACAAGTGGGTATGGCTACCCTAATATCTAAGAAAATTGATTTCAAACTAAAATAAATCAGAAGAGATGGAGGACATTTAATACACATAACAGGAACAATTCATTAAGATAAAGCCTCAATCCTTAATATCTATGCCCCTAATATAAAAGCACCCACATATGTAAAAGAAACATTACTAAAACTCAAATCACACATCAAACCCCATACACTAATAGTAGGAGATTGCAACACTTCTCTCTTGACAATGGAGAGATCAACCAGACAGAAACTTAACAGAGAAATAAGAGAACTAAAAGATGTAATGAACCAAATGGACTTAAGAGATATCTATAGAACATTTCACCCAAACAGGAAAGAATATACCTTCTTCTCAGCAGCTCATGGAACTTTCTCAAAAATTGATCACATACTTGGTAACAAAGCAGACATCCGCAGATTAAAAAAAGTGGAGTAACCACCTGTGTCTTATTGGATCACCATGGAGTAAAGTTAGAATTCAACAACAATTCTACCCCCAGAAAGCCTACAAACTCATGGAATCTGAACAGTCAACTACTGAACCACCCCTGGATCAAGGAAGAACTAAAGAAAGAAATAAAAGTCTTCTTTGAATTCAACAAAAATGAAGACAGAACATACCTAAACTTATGGGACACTATAAAAGCAGTGCTAAGAGGAAAGTTCATAGCACTAAGTACCCACATAAAGAAAACAGAGAATGCTCACATAAGCAAATTAACAGCACACCAGAAAGCTCTAGATAGAAAAGAAGCAGACTCATCCAGGAGGAGTAGAAGATTGGAGATAAAAAAAACTAAGGGCTGAAATCAACAAAGTAGAAACACAGAAAACAATCCAAAGAATCAATGAAACAAAGAGCTGATTATTTGAGAAAATCAACAAGATTGACAAACCCTTATCCAAACGCATCAAAAGGTGGAGAGAAAACACCCAAATTAACAAAATCTGAAATGAAAAGTGGGGCATAACAACATACCCTGAAGAAATTCAGAGAATCATTAGGTCTTACTTTAATCGCCACAAAATCGAAAAATGTAAAAGAAATGGACAGTTTCTTAAATAGATACCATATACCAAAATGAAATCAAGACCAGGTGAACACTTTAAAACACCTATAAGTCGCGAGGAAATAGAAGCTGTCATCAAAAGCCTCCCAAACAAAAAAAGCCCAGCACCAGATGGTTTCAATGCAGAATTTGACCAGAATTCCAAGAAGAGCTAATACCTATACTCCTTAATGTGTTTCACATAATAGAAGCAGAAGAGTCATTGCCAAACTCTTTTTATGAAGCTGCAGTTACCCTGATACCAAAACCATACAAAGACTCAACCAAGAAAGAGAATTACAGACCAATCTTACTCATGAATATCGACACAAAAATTCTCAATAAAATATTGGCAAACAGAATTCAAGAACACATCAAAATATTATCCATTATGATCAAGTAGTCTTCATTCCAGAGATGCAGGGCTGGTTCAACATACGAAAATCTATCAATGTAATCCATCATATAAATAAACCAAAAGAAAAAAATGTATGATCATTTCATTAGATACTGAAAAAGCATTTGACAAAATTCAACACCCCTTTATGATAAAGGTCTTGGAGAGAATAGGGACACAAGGTTCATACCTAAATATAATAAAAGCAATATACAGCAAGCTGACAGCTAACATCAAATTAAATGGAGAGAAACTTAAAGCCATTCCACTAAAATCAGGAACAAGATAAGGCTGCCTACTTTTTCCATACCTCTTCAAGATAGTGCTTAAAGTTCTAGCAATAACAATAAGAAAACATAAGGAGATCATGGGGATTTGAATTGGAAAGGAAGAAGTCAAACTTTCATTATTTGCAGATGATATGATAGTGTACATAACTGACCCCAAAAACTCTACCTGAGAACTCTTACAACTGATAAATACCTTCAGTGATGTGGCTGGATACAAGATCAACTAAAAAAATCAGTAGCCCTCCTATACACAAACGATAAAGAAGCTGAAAGGGAAATCAGAGAAACATCTCCTTTCACAATAGCCACAAATAGCATAAACTATCATGGGGTAACACTAACCAAGAAAGTGAAAGATCTATTTGACAAGAACTTTAAGTTTTTGAAAAAAGAAATCAAAGAGGATACCAGACAATGGAAAGATCTCCCATGTTCTTGGATAGGTAGGATCAACATAGTAAAAATAGCAATCCTACCAAAGGTAATCTATAGATTCAATGCAATCCCCATCAACATCCCAACAAAAATCTTCACAGACCTTGAGAGAACAATAATTACCTTTTTAAGAAAAAAACAAAAAACCAGGATAAGCAAAACAATCCTATACAATAAAGGAACTTCCAGATTCATTATGATCCCTGACATCAAACTCTATTACAGAGCTACAGTAATGAAAACAGCTTGGTATTGGCATAAAAACAGAGATGTTGACCAATGGAATCAAATTGAAGACCTGGATTTGAATTCACACACCTGTGAACACCTGATTTTTGACAAAGAAACTAAAATTATACAATGGAAGAAACAAAGCATCTTCAACAAATGGTGCTGGCATAACTGGATATCAACCTGTAGAAGAATGAAAATAGATCCATATCTATCACTATCCACAAAACTCAAGTCTAAATGGATTAAAGACCTCAATATAAATCCTACCACACTGAATCTGATAGAAGAGAAAGTGGGAAGTAGGCTGCAATGCATGGGCATAGGAGACCACTTCCTACGTATAAACCCAGTAGCAATAAAGACAATAAATAAATGGGACTTTCTGAAACTGAGAAATTTCTGTAAAGCAAAGGACATTGTCAATAATACAAAAAGGCAACCTACTGAATTGGAGATGATCTTCACCAACCCCACATCAGACAAAGTTCTGATCTCCAAATATATAAAGAACTCAAGAAACTAGGCATTAAATTAGTAAATAATCCAGTTAAAAATGGGGTACTAAACTAAACGGAGAATTCTCAACAGAAGAATTTCAAATGACCAAAAGATATGTAAGGACATGTTCAAATTCTGTAGCTATCAGGGAAATGCAAATCAAAATAACTTTGAGATAACATCTTACACTTTGTCAGGATGGCAAAAATCAAAAACACTAATGATGATAACTTATGCTGGAGAGGATATGGAGCAAGGGAACACTCACCCATTGTTGGTGGGAATGCAAACTTGGGCAACCACTTTAGAAATCAGTGTGGTGGTTTCTCAGAAAACTGGGAGTCAACCTACCTCAGAATACAGCAATACCAATCTTGGGAATATGCCTAAGAGATGCCCAATCATACTACAAAAGCATTTGTTCAGCATTATTTGTTATAGACAGCACCTGGAAACAACCTAGTTGCCCCTCAATGGAAGAATGGATAAAGAAATTGAGTACTACACATTAGAGTAATAAAACAATGACATCTTGAATTTTGTATGCAAATGGATGCAAGTAGAAAACACTATCCTGAGTGAGATAACCCAGACACAAAAAGATAAAATGTAGCATGTACTCACTCATTAGTGGATTCTAGCCATAAATAAAGGACATTAAACCTATAGTTTGTGATCCTAGAGGAGCTAAGTAATAAGGTGAAC
>NW_004949242.1:1615-5042 GCF_000317375.1 Microtus ochrogaster | reverse complement strand
GGAGGAGGAGGAGGAGGAGGAGGAGGAGGAGGAGGAGGCGAGGAGAGGAGAGAAGGGGTAGAGAGATGGGAGAAGGGGAGTGCTGGGGAGAGCTTGGGGGAGTGGGATGGTTGAGATGGAAGAAGGATAGATATGAGAGCAGGGAAGAAGATATCTTAATTAAGGGAGCCATTTTGGGGTTGGCAAGAGGCTTGGCTCAAGAGGGGTTCCCAGGAGTCCACGAGGATGTCCCCAGCTATGACCTTGGGCAGTGGAGGAGTGGGTGCCTGGTCCTGTAGTCAGACTTGAACTGGCCTTGTCCCATAGTCAGACTTATGACTATCTTGAATATCACCATAGAACCTTCATCGGCTGCCAGATGGAGATAGAGACAGAGACCCACACTGGACTGAGCTCCCAAGGTCCAGATGAAGAGCTGAGGAAGGGAGAATATGAGTAAGGAAGCCAGGACCATGAGGGGTTCACCCACTCAGACAGTGTGCCTGAGCTAATGGGAGCTCACAAACTCCAGCTGAACTGGGAATGAACAAGCATGGGATCAAACTGGTCTCTCTGAATATGGTTCATATTTGGGCAGACTGAGGGGTCAATGACAATGGCACTGGAATTTGTCTCTACTGTATGTACTGACTTTGGGGATCCTATTCTCTTTGAATGTATACCTTACTCAGCCAGGATGTAGTGGGGAGGGCCTTGGACTTCCCAGAGGGCAGGGTGCCTTGCCCTCTCTTAGTACTGGAGGGATTGGAGGGTAGGGTGTGTGAAGGGAGTGTGAGGGAAGTGGGAGAAGGGGAGGAAGTGGGAATTTTCATTAGTATTATTTTTAAAGTAATTTAAAAAATTAAAAAGGAATAAGTAAATAATTAAACAAGTAAATAACTTGTACCAAAAAAAAGAGGATGAAAGGGAAGAATGTGAAGAAATATTGGCCTAAAATAAAAAATCACCTGCTCAAGCTCCAAACTCAGCATTTCTATGTCGAAACTCTCTTTAAATCTCCAATTCTTCAGCTATGTTGTCTGCAACATACTTCTCTCTCTTAGGTTGTTTACATATCCTATTAGTAGTTTTATCAGCAGGTATGCCACATGTAAGGCATCTCTAATATTTTAGAGTCTCCAAGGCATTCTAGGCATCACCTTCATAACTTCACATAATGTTCTCTCTAGGTCTCCATGTGCGGAAACCTCTATAACTTGCCTGGCCTCGTTGACTTTCCTTTGTCATAAGGGGGATTCCATAATACATTTGTTCTATCCTTGACTATGAAGCCAGAGCCATGTGCTTAAACCTGCTAAGTTTTGATTTTTGCTGGACTTGGAACTTCTACCAGCTCCTTTGCAATAATATCGTCACCAACCATCTGCTTTCCATGGTTTCACTCACCCCCTAATCTTGGCTGTCCTGAAATTTGATCTGTAGACCAAGCTAGCCTGGAACTCATAGATCTTTTAATTACATCTTTGCTGGCTTTCTTTTTTTTGAAGGTTTCCTTTACTACCTAAGCTTTGCTGGTCTGGAACTTGCTCTGTCACCAGGTTGGCATTAAAATTAGAAATCCAACAGCCTGTGCTTTTTAGTGATGTGAAAAATCTTGTGAATTACCACAAACATTTCTATGATTCGTTTTTAAATTTTTTTATGAGTTAGATACGTACATGTGTGGGAATATTTCCATGAGGTCATCACTCCCCTTATTCTATTTCTTAATATGTTTATGTGCTTGCACATAGGCTGTAGCTCCATTTGACATACTATTGCTCCTTTCTGTAGAGAGAGCCCGCCCTTTGGGGGCGGGACGCGGGAAACTGTCTATAAATTGGGGTGCACAAACGCTGGTGGCCCCTTCTTCCTGGCTCCTATTTCTGGGCATCGCTGGAAGTTCGGTTGCGTGAGTGCTCCCTTTATATTAAAGTTGCTTTTATATTATACCAATTGGCCTGAATTAATTTGAACCGCCATCACCTTTCCTCCTCAAATT
Organism: Microtus ochrogaster; assembly: GCF_000317375.1. Taxonomy (NCBI): domain Eukaryota; kingdom Metazoa; phylum Chordata; class Mammalia; order Rodentia; family Cricetidae; genus Microtus; species Microtus ochrogaster. The sequence goes on along the minus strand of NW_004949242.1, from coordinate 3,061 downwards.
GTACATCTTGCAATTTTCCTTTCTTGGCTTGCTCCTTTTCATAGTATACATGCATAGGAATGAACATGAATAACTGCAAGACCATTAACACTAGGTTGTTTGCAAGTTTCCTCTGCCAACAAAATTAATACAAAACTCTCCCCTTTATGGACAAACTTTCCTGAAAAGGGCAAATAGCAGCCTTACTCCTCATCAAAATATTACAAGACTTGTCTCTAGACCACATACTAAGAATGTTCCCCTCTAAAACATCTTGATCCAGGCCCTCACTAATCAACTAATCCCCAGCACCACTATCTGTATGATCCTACACAGATGGTCCATTAAGTCCCACTTAAAGATTTCAACCATTTTTCTAATACATTGTGTCAAATTCCATATTCCTACAAACAAAAATATAGTGAAACCTATCAAATCACTAGGGCACTAACTGACAGCCCTTTCTTCCTTTTCAAGTGTTGTTTCAATTGATATTAAGACACAACATGACCATGACAACTCCTATAAAGGAAAAAATTGGGGGGAGTTGGCTTACACTTTCAGAGGTTTAGACAATTATCTCCAGTGTGGGAATCATGTAAGAGTACAGGAAGATATGGAGCTGGAGAAAAAGGTGAGAGTTATTTGTCTTATTATGCCAGTATCAGAAAGTGAACTAAGGCCCACACTGGGCATAGTTTGAGTATATGAGAACTCAAATCCTGCCCCCTAAATGGCATTCTTCCTCCAACAATACCACACCTACCACAACAATGACATACCTCCTAGCAGTGTGACTCTCTATGATCCAAGCATTCAAACATATGTATCTATGGGGAAAACACCTACTTATACAAACCAACATATAGATCAAAGTTATTTCTTTTTGTCAATGAAGAAATTTGGAATTTGCAATCTAGTAATAATCTTTCTACATATCACTCTAATGTGCTTTATAACAGTATGTAATCAAATAACCAATATACACACGATAGAATTTTATATACATGGATATTTAAATATATTACACTATTGGTTTCTTTTATATCTACTGGATTTTAAGTGAAGCATCACTTGTGAAAAATCCCATGAAAAGTATAACCCTCATAACCATGAATTTTAAGTCCTTAAAATGAAACAGTATGAATTACAAACAGAGAAAGAAGATGAGTGTGGTTTAAGTTTTTTGGTTTGATGGTAACTGACATCTGCACATGAAATTCATGGAATCACAGTTTTAGACAAATATCCCAACAAAAAACATCCAATATTTGTAATCACTAATACACACTGAAAAATGAGTTCACTGAAATATTTGTCAGAACAGAATCACAAAGATGTCCTTTGTTTATGATTTTGCTGGTTCACTATATATATATGATACATTATATATTACATATGTGTGAATATATATGAGATATATACATATATCTGTATATGTATGTATGTATGTATATATGATACATT
>NW_004949242.1:0-1219 GCF_000317375.1 Microtus ochrogaster | reverse complement strand
TGGGCTTATGCTGCTGCATTTGTGAGGATAGAAAAAATTACAAGTATCAACAAAATGCTTTGTCCTAAGACCTGCTGAGGTCTTGAACTTCTTGAATGACAATGACAAAAAAGTAACTGTACAAACTTTGTGAATTGAATGCTTTGGACCCATTTGCATACAGTGTAGTAAAGTAATATAAAACGTTAAAGAATAGAAATAGTGACCAATGACCCCCACTATATAAGGTTACTTCTGTGCACAAATCTGTGTGGTCATTCTGCCTAATTCTCATCACTCTTTCCAGACACAGTATTCTGCACATGAAGGTACATGTCACAACCAGTGGACTTCAATATTTTCACTGCTAAATGTTCACTTTAGTTTGTTAAGAATTGAGTTTATAATGACATAATTTTTGTGAGTTAAATGCATAGATAGATAGATAGATAGATAGATAGATAGATAGATAGATGATAGATAGATAGATAGATAGATAGATAGATAGATAGATAGATAGATAGGAGAAAGTTTATGAGTCCCTACTATCCTGTTAGTTTGATACCTTCCTTGAATTTTATAACTTTATGATGAGTACATTGTCATGATATGACCTTAAAAACACTGAGGATAAATGACTTTTTAAACCAATAGATGTTTATAGGCAGAGTGGATAAAGAAAGGTCATCAACATGGCCAGTATGACACAAACACAGTTATCTCAGTTTGTGATCAAAAGGAATGAGAGATGTTCTCAAACAATTATTTTTTATATGCAGTTTGTATTCCACACCTGACATTTTTCACTTTGTGAGTATCTAATTGTATACCTTCTGGTGAAAGTTTTATTTGATGGAAATAGAGAGATGTCTCAGTGAAAAAGAACACTTGCTGCTGTTGTAGATGATGTGGGTTTGGGCCCTACCACTCACAAGGTGGCTCAAAATTGCCTTTAAACCTAGTTCCAGTGGTTACTGACACCCTCTCATGGCCATTAAAGTCACTGAATTCTCATAGTGCACACATATACATGAGGGCAAAACATCTATACACACAAAATAAAAATAGATAAATAAATACATCTTACTTAAAATCAGTTTCATTTTAACACAAAAGTTCACTACACAGGGAAATGTCAAGTGCAGATAAGGCTTTAAGGTTGTAACAAATACATAGTTCTGTTTTGACATGACAGAAAGTTGCCCCAGTCTCATTTTAATTTCAAAAGTGCAAGATACTT
>NW_004949241.1:485254-485857 GCF_000317375.1 Microtus ochrogaster | reverse complement strand
GGCTCCCTTACAGGGGACCCTGAGGCCTGCCCGGTAGGCAGGCACTCACTGCTCTGGGTGGGTAGCCTTAGAGTAGGAGCTTAAAACTGTTCTTGAGCAGTGGTCCTAGCATAGAGCAGGTCCGGGTTGGGGAGGGGTGCTGGGGGGCCGTTATCTTTAATATTAAAGAAGAGGCGTTATCTTTAAAAAAACCTTCGGACCTAGGAATCACATATACAAAATGAGGACCAAGCACTAGGGGCATCTGTGAAATCACTAACAATATATACAGGCCAATGTTGTTGGACAATTCTGTATTCTGTCAATTATATTTTAAATAAATGCTGATTAGTCAGTAGCCAGGCAGAAAGTATAGGTGGGACAACCAGATAGGAAGTAGAGGTGAGGCAATGGGAACAGGAGAATACTGGGAAGGTAGAAGCCTATTCCTACCTAGTCCTGTCCAGACACCGAAGAAGCAGGATGTGATCTGCCCTGCTGAAAAGGTACTGAGCCATGTGTCTAACACAGATAAGAATAATTGGCCAATATAAGTTAACAAGAAGCCTCAGTTGAGGGGACAACCAGTTTCTAACTTATGTAGATCTCTGAGTGATTTTCTTT
>NW_004949241.1:478000-481219 GCF_000317375.1 Microtus ochrogaster | reverse complement strand
CTTACTTTTTGAATGATTAAATAAAGTGTTTCAAGAAGCAATAAAAACCTTGTGAAAGTGATCTCCCTCAAAAAACACATAAATACTCACTAAGATAATTGAAAGAATCACTGTTGTAACAAATTGTATCTGTTCTACTAAAGCTTATTGTAATAATTGGAAATTATGCAATTACTGGATAGCAATGTGCACAAACACTGCAGAATTAGATTCTATGTTTTGTTTCATATTTTCTTTCAGCTGAACATTGTGATTTGTGGTTGAACGGTCCTAAGGCACTGAAAGTTTTCATATAACAAACTCATTGGTTCTGCCTCCATGTTACACATTATTTAAAAGATAAAATGAAGTATGTTTTTAAAAGTCCATCTGAAGAGATTATCTTATGTTAAATGACTTCAGTAAGCAAATGAATCAGGATATTCTTAAATAGTGTGAAATGAAATAGTTTCTTGTTGAAAAAAATCCGTTACTTAACCTTTCTATGTGCATCATGTAAAAAAAGTGACTTCAGAAAAAAATGCTTGATAAATATTTTGTGAAAATTCAGTATATTCAATGCAAATTTACATCATTTCACTCAAATTACCCAAATAATTGCTCCTACTCTTATTCCCCCAATCTTTTCATTCAATTTCTCCAACTTCTTCATGAGTATACATGTTTATTTGAAATGTGTACGTGTGTGTTTGTGTGTGTTGAGAGAGAAGAGATTGAAAATAAATTTATATTACAGCAGTGTCCATTTAGTGTTTCTAATATGTATTCATGTTCAGTGCTGGCCCCTCATATAGAGGTAAAATGAATCTGACTACTACTTTTACTATCAGAAGTTGATTTCTAAGCTGCTAAGTCTTTAAATGGCATAGAAGTTCTAAAGCTCACCATTCACATCATGATAACATAGCTAGCTAGTTTGCCTAAACTGAGAGGTAACTCAGAGGTGATTAGTTGAACTTACATGAGTTATAGAAGTTAAATCATGATTGGTTTCATAAACTTTTCCAACTACCATATTCTTTTCATCAGCAGGTGTAATTTCTATGTGTATTCTGAATGGTAATTACTTAATCAAGACTGCTAGAGAGCAATGATCTCAATGGATACAAATAATCACCACGACAGGTACTGAAAATAAAACATATTGTGAGGGTTGTGATCAGCTGTGGAAAAAAAGAGCAGTTTGACACTTTTTAGTTAATGACTCCATTTGGGTAAAAATATCAAAATCAATAGGGAAGATCCTAAAAAAGACACATTAGATCACCACAAGTCCTTCAAAGAAGAATAGCAATCAAATTCTCTTAACATTTTATTTCAGAAATCCACAAGGATGGCTTTGCAGATGCCGCTGTCCCCTCTCACCGCTTGCTGCAAACATGGTTAACCCCACTGTGTTCTTCGACATTGCAGCCAATTGCGAGCCCTTGGGCAGCATCTCCTTTGAGCTGTTTGCAGACAAAGTTCCAAAGACAGCAGAAAACTTCCGTGCTCTGAGCATGGGAGAGAAAGGATTTTGACATAAGGGATCTTCCTTTCACAGGATTATTCCAGGATTCAAAAGGGTTCCCAGATTTTTATCTGCACCACCAAGACTGAGTGGCTGGATGGCAAACATGTGGTCTTTGGGAAGGTGAAAGTAGGCATGAACATTGTGGAAGCCATTGAGCGCTTTGGGTCCAGGAATGGCAAGACCAGAAAGAAGATCACCATTTCCGACTGTGGACAACTCTAATTCTTTTGACTTGTGGGCTTCTTACCCACCAGATCATTCCTTCTGTAGCTCAGAAGAGCACCCCAGCCCCATCTGCTCAGAGTAACCTATAATCTGTGCTCTCACTGAAGTTCTTTGGGTTCCATATTTTCCTCATTCCCCTTTAAGTCTAGCTGGATTTCAGAGTTAAGTTTATGATTATGAATAAAAACTAAATAAGAACTGTAAAGAAAAAGAAAAAACAGAAATCCACAAGGATGAGCCCAGATAAGAATCTAAGTGATAGTTTAGAGGGTACCTAAAATATCCTCCCCATGTATTAAGATTGATGGCTACCTTAATTATCTCCATATAACCTTCATCTAGTAACTGAGGAAAGCAGATGCTGTGATTCACAGCTAAACACTGGGGTGAACTCCTAGAGTCCAGCCATAGAGAGGGAGGAGTGATATTACAAACAAAGGGCGAAGACCATGATGGGGAAACTCACAGAAATAACTGACCTGAGATAGTGAGACTGACAGCTGGGTAATCTGTATGAAACCAACTAGGGCCTCTGAATGTGGGTGACAGTTGTGTGGCTTTAGCAGTCTGTGGGACCAGCAACAGTTGAGCCAGTATGCATCCTTGGTGTATGACCTGGCTCTTGTAGCCCATTCCTTATGAAGGGATACCTTGTTCAGCCTTGACACAGGGGAGAGAGCCTTGGTCCTGCCTCAAGTGTAGTGACGGACTTTGTTGACTCCCCATGGATGGCCTCACCCACTCTGAAGAGTTGATGGGGAAAATGGAAGGAGGAGCGGGAGAGTGAACTGTGATTAGAATATAAAATCAGATTATTTTTAAAATAAAATATAAAAGGAATGAAACTACAGTCATACTTTGGAGGGAAGCACATTTCCTAACTGAAGCATCCCAGTGCCCATGTGGGTTTGAATTTTAATTTGTAATGATACAAATAATGTAGAATGTAAAGAATCACCCCCAAATATGTTATATATAGCCAGTGTTAACTTAATTTGCATCAAAGAACACACATACACAGAAAGAGAGAGAGAGAGAGAGGAAGAAAGGGACAGAGGCATGCATTCATGTATGTGTGCATACATATTTGCACATATGTACAGGTTTGGTTTAACACAGAGAATTTTATGAATATAATAATCATATAATGTACTTATGAAAAGATGATATAAATTCATCTTTTCACACACTTTTGAAAAGATGAATTTATATCATCGCCATTTTCAGATGACATGGTAACACATGTCTAAATTGTACCAGAACACATGTAGTAGAGTCAACACAGTCAGCAGCATTATAAGGAAAGAATCAGATTACAAAAATCAACAGCCTTCCTATATACCAACAAGAAAATCATCTTAGAAAGATGTCATAGACAGAATTCCATTTACAATAGCATGAAAAAAAAGAAACAATTGTGGGTTATGCATAAACAACAAGAAGAAGCTAAATTTCTAATGTCAGGAGAAAGTTTAAGAAGA
>NW_004949241.1:472945-473885 GCF_000317375.1 Microtus ochrogaster | reverse complement strand
TCCCAGCATTCTGCTCTGTTTACTCCTCCCTCCTGTTTTAACCTATCAGGGCAAGCAGCTTCTTTATTTAATTAACCAATGACCTTCCTCCATCTGTCATCTTTTTTCTCTTCACTTTCTCTCTCTCTTCTCTCTTACCTCTCTTTCCCCCTTTTCCTCCACATTCCATAAAGAATATCCAATTCTATTCTGTACAATGTGTCTGTGCGTCCTACCTGCCACCTGCTCACACAATCGGGCTACCGAGGACCACCCCACTGCTGCATGGCTGGTCCATGCCTGGGGCTGGCGGCTATCAGGACCTCCTGCCTGATGCCCACTGCTCGGGACCCGCAGCAAAAACCATAGTACACGTATCTCATTACTACAGCAATACTGACCTTAAGAAAAGACAAAACACCAAAGAAGCAAAACAATATCAAATAAAAAAAAAGAAAGCATATTTAACAAATTGTGCTGGCATAACTGTATGTCAACATGTACAAGAATAAGAATAGACCCATATCTATCACCATGCACAAACCTCAAGTCCAATTGGATAAAAGACCTCAACATAAAGCCAGCAACACTAAACCTTATAGAAGAGAAAGTGGGAAGTACATTTGAACACATTGGCACAAGATACCACTTCCTAAATATAAGCACAGCAGCACAGACACTGAGAGAAACAATTAAAAAATGGGACCAATGAAACTGAAAAGCTTTTGTAAAGCAAAGGACACAGTCAACAAGACAAAATAACAGCCTACAGAATGGGAAATATCTTCACTAACGCAACATCAGACAGAGTTCTGATCTCCAAAATATACAAAGAATTCTAGAAATTGGTCATCAAAAGAACAAATAATCCAATAAAAATGGAGTACAGACTTAAACAGAGAACTCTAAACAGAAGAATCAAAAAATGGCTGAAAGACAGTTAAAGAAATGTTCAACATCC
>NW_004949241.1:459599-472095 GCF_000317375.1 Microtus ochrogaster | reverse complement strand
TAGAAAAACAGCCCACAAAATACAATCCCAGAGAACGGAGACAACAATGAGGACAATGAGAGACATACATAGATCTAAGCTATATTGGAAATAGAAAAAGACAAGATCTCCTTAGTACATTAGGAGCATGGGGACCTTGGGAGAGGGTTGAAGGGGAGAGGAGAGGCAGGGAAGGGAGCAGAGAAAAATGTAGAGCTCAAGAAAACTCAATAAAAAAGAAAAGGGAAAACACCTACACAGGAGAAAAGGCTGCATCTTCAAGGAATTCTGCTGAGAAAACTGGGTATCTACTTGTAGTACAATGAAATTGAATCCAATCTAACACTTTGCACAAAAATTATATACATGAGGATCAAAGACCACAATCTGAAGCCTGAAATAGTAGAAACACCAGAAGAAAACATAGGCAAAAAAAGAGAAAGAAAACATAGGCAATATCTTACAAGTTGTAGGTATTAGTCAGGATTTTCAAAACAGGATACCATTTTCCAAAGAATGGAGGGAAATTATTGGCAACTGTACCCTCACAAAACTGATAGTCTTCCATACTGCCATGAAAACTATGTAGGATGTGGAGGATAGTATCAATAGAACAGGAGAGATTTATGGGCATAGATATTTCTAACACATTCTTTTTTCTGTCAGTATTGATTTTGACCATCATGTCAAGGAAGTCTGTAGGAAAGTTATTAAGAAACAGTAGTAAATGAGTGATCTATTTGGTTTGAAAAGGTCAACAAACAGAAAAGCATATCATCAATTTGAATTAAGAATGTAAATGGATTCCTTCACTTACTTTGATTCAGTGATAACAGGGGAAAAAAACACATAAACACTAAAAGTGAATGAACTTTCCGCTAATATTTTTCCAATAGTCAGCCATTTTTAAGAAATATTCTTATATGAATTTCATAATCTATGCTTTTCTAAATTTGAAGAGAAACATGTATTTGGATGTGAATGATGATCCAATCTCTAAAACACAAGTCATAAACATGTCTTCATATATTTCCATGTGAGCAAGTATAAATAAATTGTAGCAATGTTTTGTTAACCAGTTTAAATTAATGTAATGGAGCATAGGTTTTGTTTTTATTATTGCTTACATTATTTCAAAATATTAAGAATCCAAACATTATAGAAAATATGAAATCCTGAGCCTACAACCTCCACAACAGCAGGCCTGAGTCAGTGACTTCCAATGGAGCAGGACTGAGGCAGCAACCTCCACAGGAGCAGGTACAAGGGAGCAACCACTGAGAGAGCAGAACCAGCCAGAGACCTCTGCATGACTGGGCACAAGTCAGGGACCTCTGAGTGAGCAGGCCTAAGACAGGGACATCTATGGGAATAGATGTGAGCAAGCAACCTCTGTTGGATTAGACCCGAGCCAGCAACCTCCATCAGAACAGGACTGATCCAGTATCCTCCACTAGATCAGGCCTGACCCAATGACTTCCACAGAAGCAGGTACAAGAGAGCAACCGCTGAGGGATGAGGCTAACATCAGAGACTTCTGCAGGATTTGACACAAGCCAGGGACCCTGAGGTAGCAGACCCAAGTCAGTGACCTCCATGGAAGTAGGCCCAAGCCAGGGACATCTGAGGAACAGGTCTGAGCCAGTGACCACCGCTGGAGCAGGGCCAAGGAAGCGATCTCCACAGGAGCAGGTGAAAGGGACCCACAGGCCCAAGTCAGAGACCTCTATGGACTGGGCTTGAGTCAGCGAGAACCTCCCTGGGAGCAGGCCTGAGCTAGCAACCTCTGTTAGAGCAGGCCCAAGGCAGCAACCTCAGTGGGAGCAGCCCCAAGAAAGCAATCTCCATTGGAACAGGCCCAAATGACCCTCAGGATTTCAGAGTGACTTTCAGGAAGTCTGGGCAAATTCTGGGAACACCAACTGACCTCTGGGTGACTGGAATCATGGCACTGACTGTACCATGAGGTGCTACCATCTGAGCATTTGATCTACTGACACCTGAAAGATTGATCACCAGAGAGACAGCCCAGTTACATCAATCAGGAAAAGATAAATAGACAACACTCAACACCACAAAGAACAACACAACACCAACAAAAACTACTGGCCCTATAACAGCAACTTGAACACACAAATGTCGATGAAGCAGAAGAAAACATCCTAAAATATAACTTTAGAAGAATGTTTTAAGCCCTTGAAGAAGAATTGAGAAATTCCCTCAAAGAAACAGAGGAAAAGAAAAACAAAGAATTGGAAGAAATCAACAAATCTCTTAAAGAAAACCAAGAAAAAAGTAATCAAAGAGAGGAAACAAATGATTCAAGACTTGAAAATGGAAATAGAAAAGATAAGGAAAACACAAAGCCAGGCAATTATAAAAATGAAAATTATGAGAAAATTATCAGGAACCACAAATGGAAACATAAACAGCAGAATACAAGAAATGGAAGAGAGAATCTCAAGCACTGAATATAGAAGAAATAGACTCATCGATCAAGGTAAACATTAAATCTTACAAAAGCTTAACATGAAATATGAGACACCATGAAATGACCAAACTTAAGAATAATAGGGATAGAAGAAGGAGAAGTCCAACTGAAAATCACAGAAAATATATTCAACAAAATCATAGAAGAAAATTATCTTAGCCCAAAGAAAGATATGCCTATGAAGGTACAAGAAGCATACAGAACACCAAATAGACTAGATATAAAAAGAATCCCCTTACACATCATAATCAAAACACTAAGCATGCAGAATAAGGGAAGAATATTAAGAGCTGCAAAGGAAAAGACCAAGTAACATATTTAACCATTACCTAGCCACAAACTTGTCACTACACAAAATAGTAGAAGGAAAACTCCAACCCAAGGAAGTTACCTACAACCACAAAACACAGTCAATAGATGATCTCACCAAAACAAACCCCAAAGAAGGGGAAAACGCACACAATAACATTGAAAACAATGAATTTTTTTTAATAAAAGTAACTAGCAATCACTGGTCATTAATATCCCACAATATATATGGACTCAACTCACTTATAAAAAGACACAGGTTAGCAGATTGGATATGAAAAGACAATCCATCCTTCTGTAACATACAAGAAACCCACCTCAAACTCAAAGACAGACATTGTCTCAGAATAAAGTATTTGGAAAAAAATTCCAATAAAATGGAAATAAGGAACAATCTGATGTAGCTATTCTCATATCTAACCAAATATACTTCAGACTAAAATAAACCAAAAGAGACAAAGAAGGACATTTCATATTAGTTACGGGAAAAAAAATCCATCAAGAGGAAATCTGAATATTAAACATCTATGCCCCAAATACGAGGGTATCCTCATATGTAAAAGAAACAGTACTAAGGTGTAAGTCACACAACAAAACCAACGCACTAAAGTGAGAGACTTTGACACCCCATTCCACCCCTGGACAGGTCTGTCAGAAAGAAAATTAACAAAGAAATAAGGGAACAAACATGTTATAAGTCCAATGGACTTAGCAGATACCTATAGAACATTCCATTTGAACATACAATAATGTACCTTCTTCTCAGAAACTCATGAAACCTTCTCAAAATTTGACCACATACTAGGTCACACAAAGCAAACCTCAAGAGATAAAAAAAAATATTGGAATAATCCCATGTATTTTATCAGATGAAGATCACATAAAATTAGAGTTCAACAGCAAAGCTGGATTAAAAAATCCGGCAAACACACAGAAATTAAACAATGCTCACCTGAATTGTCAATGTATCAAGGAAGAAATAAAGGAAGAAATTAAGCACTTCCTAAAATTCAATGAAAGTCACCAAACAACATATTCAAATTTATGGGACACAATGAAAGCAGTGTTAGGTGGAAAGTTCATAACACTAAATGCCTACATGAAGAAGCAGAAAAAATCCCACAGAAGTAAGTTAACAGGACACCTGAAAGCTCAAGAACAAAAAGAAGCAAACTATCCAAGAGGACTAGTTGGCAGGAAATAATCAAATTGAGAGCTGAAATCACAAAATAGAAACAAAGGAAACAATACAAATAATCAATGAAACAAAGTGTTGGTTCTAACAGAAAATCAACAAAATAGACAAAACTTTATCCAAATTATCCAAAAAGTATAGAAAGAATATCCAAATTAATAAAATCCCAAAGGAAAATGGGGACATAATATCAGACATGGAGGAAATCCAGAGAATCATAAGGTCATACTTTGAAAACATGTTCTGCCCAAAATTGGAAAACAAAAAGGTAATGGACAAATTTCTGGATAAATATCCCTTACCAAAATTAAATCAAGATCAGACAAGCAAATTAAATAGACCCATCATTGCTAAAGAAATAGAAACAGTCATCAAAGGTCTCCCAACCAAAAAGAGCACAGGGTCAGATGGTTTTAGTGCAGATATCAACAAGTTTGCCAAAGGAAACCTAATACCAACACTCTCAAATTGTTCCACAAAATAAAAACAGAAGTAACATTGTCAAACTCTTTTATAAGGCTATGATTACTCTGATACCCAAAATGACAGCAGGACATTATTAAGAAAGAAAATTACAGACCAGTCTCACTCATGAACTTTGATGGAAAAATACTCAATAAAATACTGGTAAAACAAGACAAAGAACACATCAGAAAAATTATTCACCTGTGACCAAGTAGTCTTCATCCCAGAAAAGCAGGGATGGTTCAGCATATGAAAATCTGTCAATGTAATCCAACATGTAAACAAACTGAATAAAAACCACATGATCATCTCATTAGATGCTGAAAAAGCCTTCCACAAAATCCAACATCCCTTCATGTAAAAGGTCTTGGAGAGAACAGGATACAAGGAATATACCAAAACATAATAAATAAACAAATAATATACATCAATCCAACAGCCAACACAAACTAAATAGAGAGAAAATCAAAATGATACCATTGAAATCAGAAACAAGACAATGTTGTCTTCTTTCTTCATATCTATTCAAGAGGTTCTAACTAGAACAATAAGACAAATGATCAAGAGGATACAAATCAGAAAAGCAGCAGTCAAACTCTCAATATTTACTAATGGCAGGATAGTCTACGTAAGGGACTCAAGAATTCTACCAAGAACCTTCTCCAACTCATAAACACCTTCAGCAATGTAGCAGGATACAAGATTAAGTTAAAAAAAATCAGTACTCCCAATTTACACAGAAGATAAATGGATTGAGAAAAAAATCAGAAAAATGTCACCATTCACAATAGCTACAAATAGCATAAAATATTTTGGAGCAACTATAACCAAACAAGTGGAAGGCCTGCATGACAAAACTTTAAATCTCTGAAGTAGGAAATTGAAGAAGACACCAGAAAATGAAAATATCTTTCATGTTTATGTGCAGATAGAATTAACATAGTAAAAATGGCAATCTTACCTAAAGCATTCGACAGATTCAATGCAATTTCAATCAAAATCCCAGCAAAAAGACAGAACTGAATTCTTGGAGGAAGAAGGCAGAGTCAGAAGAACGCCATGGAGCCATTAGAGACAGAAACTTGGAATTTTACCCAGTAAGCCTCTGCTAAGTGGTGATACATAGGTTACTAGAAGTGGTTTTATGTTAGTGTAAGAGTTAGCCAATAAGAAACTAGAGCTAATGCACCAAGCAGTGTTTTAAACCACATAATTTCAGTGTGATTAATTCGGGTGTAAGCCAATTGGGACCTGCTCCTACAGCCATGCACAAAACTCAAGCCCAAAGGGATAAAACTATCCATACTGAATCCCATAGAGGTGAATGTGGAAAGTACACTTGAACGCATTGACACAGGAGACCGCTTCCTAAATGTAACCCCAGCAGCACAGACACTAAGAGAAAAAAAATTAATAAATGGGACCTCCTGAGTCTGAGAAACTTCTTTAAAGCAAAGGACACCATCAACAAGACTAATGGCAGCCTACATAATGGGAAAATATTGTCACAATCTCCACATAGGACAGAGGGCTGGCCTCAAATATACACAAAGAACTCAATAAATTGGTCATCAAAAGAACGAATAATCCCATTTAAAAATGGAATACAGACCTAAACAGAGAACTTTCAACAGAGAAATTTAAAATGGCTGAGAGACACTTAGGAAGTGCTCAACATACTTAGTCATCAGAGAAATGCAAATTAAAATGACTCTGAGATTCCATCTTCTACCTGTAACAATGGCCAAAATAAAAAAAAAGCACTAATGACAACTTATGCTGGAGAGGATGTTGGGTAATGGAAACATTCCTCCATTGTTGGTGTGAATTTAAACTGCTACAGCCTCTTTTGATATCAGTATGGTTATTTCTCAGAAAATTAGAAAACAAATTACCTCAAGGCTCAACAATAGCATTTTTGGGTATATACCCAAAGAATGCTTAATCAAACAACAAAGATATGTGCTCAGCTATGTTCATACTGCATTTTTGTCACAGCAAAAAACCTGGAAGCAGCCTAAATGCCCTTTGACTAAAGAATGGGTAAAGAATATGTGGTTCATTTACACAGTGGAGTATTACACAGAAGAAACAAATAATGATTTGGTGTCTTTTTATTAATGAGACCTGTATTTATTCCCAGTGGACAGCTAGTAGCATTTATTTTCTATTACTTATACAGTTAAGTTTTGGTGATTATGTCTTGTAGTTATGTACCATAGCCTTTGAATTCCATGTGCTGGAAGAATAAAGTAGTCAATATAGAAGTCTTAAAGGTAGCACAGGATATATCAGTATCAGTATAGGAAAACCTTCTTTAGTTTTATCATCTTATCTTCTAAGAATGTGATTGTTTTGACTCATATTTCTCAGGCCACAGTTTTAAATTCATTTAACTGCACAGTGTTATGCTTAGATTCAGAATGTATTTTAAAAGGCGGCATTGATTAGATGAATCACATAAAACATGTACATATGGATATTGACATTTACCCACCAGTATAGTTGTGGAGTCAAAACAATTGCTTTAATGCTCTCACAAAGTTAATTCTTTATTTCTGACAGGAACACTCAATTCGTCATCCCAACAGAACCCGACATTTAGCCTAATCATATTAGTTTAGGAATATGAGATAATGTACCATTCAGCAGGGCCAAAGAGGAAATACTGGACAGATACAGGTTGTTGTGGCACAGAACCATTGGTTGATTCCATGAAATTCCCTCTAACTAAATGTATAAAAGCTTTGTCAGTTCAGTTCCTTCACAGCAATATCTTAATTTGAGATTCTACCGAAGAGCAAAAGCAGGTACCACCATGGTAAAGTTTCTGCTGCTGGCTTTGGCAATTGGTCTGGCTCATGCTTATGCTGAGGTAAATTCATTTGGTCTGTGAACAGGTTTGATGTTCTTCAACAGCATATTTCTGTGGATGTGATGTTTCATTCAGTTTGTCTGTGCAAGTCCATATTCATGAAATAACCTTTCTGGCTTTCACACATGTGCACTTTTTAAATAAGATTTTTTTAGGATGAAACAATTGAAAGAAGGATACAACGGATTGAATTTCAGAGCTTAAGAGGCCAGCACATGAGTAGTTCAAAAAAGTCACTGGTACCAAATGCTATGTAAATTGAGTCATCGTATTACCCTGTGTTATTCTACATCCCTAGAAACATAATTTTAAACTAATAAACAAAATATTTTTTTATTTTATATTTCTAGTTAGCTTATGTATTTCTAAAGATTCAGATAAGAGACGCGAGTACCAACTCACATTCCCAGGGACTTGGTTGTTTTTTCAGCTTGAAGGAAAGTGGGTTACCACTGCCATCGCTGCTGACAATGATGAAAAGATAGAGAAAGAATGACCTCTGAGAATCTATGTTTGTGAACTTATTTTTAGTGAAGCATGTAGTCAAATGGGAGTCACTTTTTATGTCAAGTAATCAAATTGTCAACTATGTAAACTGAGTAGAATATTTCCATTTCTCAGCATTTATGTTGTCAAACTTCCAGAAGAATATTCTGTGTCTGGTCATGAAATTTAAGGCCTCATCTTTGGCAATGTGATTATTTTATTCTGAGATGGGTTAGCTCCAGGTATGACATGGATGTTTGATACTGTCTTCAATTCCCTGAGTGTTTCCTTAGAAATCCTTCTGGTTAGAGGACTGTGGTTGAATTTTGTGCTCTAATTTTAGATGCAAGAGACTCTAAGAATCTCATTTCTAGTAAGTTGAAGGGTAAGTGTGAACATTTGGTTCATAGTCATATATGTTATATTATTTAGTCAATGGCATCATAAAAAGTCTTTCACAAACAAGTTAGACAAATCTAATTTGCAAACCCCTTTCTTTGATGATCTACTTTCAAAGACACTTTTTGCCATTTATATGATTATGTTCATTGAAAGGTTGCATAACAGCATAAGAACTTACAAAGCTTACAACCATTTCTTTCTTCTATCTATGAATGTAAGTTTTAGGTTATCAATTAAATCACTTAAAACACATGCATATGAAACTATGTACATGTTATCATTGGATTAGAACAAGAGAATTGAGATATTGAAAACCATACTAAGTGAATAGTGAAATTTGAATAAGGAAGCCATCAGAGCATTCATAGCACTTGGTAAAATTGCCACAAATAAAGGAAGTCATGTGTATGATTACAAACAGGATGATATTTTCTAAACAAGAATTAAGAGAAGTGAGGTAAGCATAGGTACTTCTGTTACAGCTCTGTACACTTTTCATAGATTATATTATATCATCAAGTTCATTATAATACTTAAAGATATTTAATATGAATAAAAGGTTGCCGGGTGGTGGTAGCACACACCTATAATCCCAGCACTCGGGAGGCAGAGGCAGGCGGATCTCTGTGAGTTCGAGGCCCGCCTGGTCTACAAAGGGAGTTCCAGGACAGGCTCCAAAAGCTACAGAGAAACCCTGTCTTGAAAAACCAAAAAAAAAAAATATGGATTAAAGGTTATAAAGTATAAACCAGGGATCCTCTGTTTGATTTTTAGTGTGAATGGCCAATGTTCAGAGACCAAAGTCATTGGGTATAGGCAAGAAGATGACAAATACAGTACCCAGTGTAAGTATGGGATCTGGGAGCTTCCTCTACGAACAGAAGCATTTTGAGTGAGCACATTGAGGCTGACACTTAAGGTACTCATAAGTACATGGACCCAGAACAATATTAGTTACTTGGAAATTCATCAGTTCTTCCAACCACCTGAGATATCCTACAAAGTCAGAGTACAATGTAGGTCATCTGAAGTTTACATGGAGAAGAACACTGAACCTGAAGAGGTAAGTAATGATGCTAACAAAATGTCTCCAAATAGGTTCCTGCATGAAAATGTATTTCTATATAATATTCAGTGTCTTTTCTTTTGTTAAATTTGTTATTATTAGGCTATATATTTTTCTCTGCTCCCCTCCCTTCCTAGCCCAACCCCTTCTACCCTCTCCTATGTTGTCCATGCTCCCAATTTACTCAGGAGATCTTGTCTTTTTGTACATCCCATGTGGATTGTATCCATGCCAGCCTCTCTTAGGGTCCTCTTTGTTGTCTAGGTTCTCCGGGATTGTGAATTGTAGGGTAGTTTTTCTTTGCCTTATGTCTAAAAAGTACTTATGAGTGAGTACATATGATATTTGTTTTTCTGGGTCTGGGTTACCTCACTCAATACGATATTTTCTAGATGCATTTATTTGCCTGTAAATTTCAAGATGTAATTTTCTTTGCTGCGTAGTACTCCATTGTATAAAAGTGCTATATTTTTCTTATCCATTCTTCTGAAAAGGGGTAATTACGTTGTTTCTAGGTTCTGGCTATGACAAATAATGATGCTTTCATACAATATCTGTTTGTCATCAGACAGGCCTGATACTCACTGATAGGTCTCAGTGGCCTCAAACATCATTGAAAACTTCTTGCCTCAGACTGACAAGCACTTATATTACAAGCCTGAATTGTCATTCTGGATTCAGGGAAACTTAAATTGATGGTCCTATTTTAAAGTTTCCTATTCTCTTACTTTGTAGCGATCATAACATTTAGATCATTAAATGATAAACTTCAATCTTAAAATCAGTTACGGAAAATCTGTTTAAAAAATTTAGACAGACTCCTTCAATTTTGTAAACATTGCTAAAATAATAGTAAAAATATTCAACTGAATTATTCATAGGATGATTTTTGTTTAGATCTTGAATGAAGGGAGGGTACATTCTTCTGCCAAATTTATTGTTTTCCTGAGTTTACATGACCATTATAAAGTAGTCAAGTAATAGAAATTTACTAAATAATAAATTCCTTTTATTTTTCCATGAACAAATTTTATAATTTAATAAATGTCTTTAAGAGAAAATACCAGAGAGAGAGAGAGAGAGAGAGAGAGAGAGAGAGAGAGAGAGAGAGGATGATGATGATGATGATGATGATGATGATGATGAGAGAGACAGAAAGAGAATGCAAACAGAAAAAACTCACACACAGAGAGAACACAAACAATATGAATGTCTGGTAAACTTAAAATGTTGATTCTTACATCTTTTCTATCCATAATCTTACAAGAATAAAACTTTTGTGCAGATTTCTAATTCTCAAACCAAGTATTACTATGGTATGACACCAAAGTGTTACAGTTCAGAAAACTGACAAGTGTCCTTTCGGATCTGGTTGAAAGGGGAAGGATTACCCAACAGAGTGATCCCACAGGTCTTGACACAAGGAATTCAGAAAAAGGGGAATGTGTATGAACCTTGGATTCACTATCAGCTTTAAAGAGTGGAAATGATTGGTTCTCACATTATGATTGAATATGCAAAATGAATGACTACAAGAATACCTTTGCCAACATGTGTTATATGATACTGAATCAGAAATGATTGCTACAGTCAGGATCAATATTAATGTTTATTCAACAGGTGATGCCAAACAAAGTAGAAAAATGAGTGGCACTGAGTTTGAAATATTTCTGTTATTACAGTTGAAGGTGACAACAGATTTGAACCTGTGCATGCAACACCAGAGAACATAGTCTTTACCAGTAAGAATGTGGATAGAGCTGGCCAGACAACTAACCTGATTTTTGTTGTTGGTAAGAATGGTAGTGGGTTTTCTGATGTAGTAAGAGAGGTAGCACCCTGAAAATGAAGATTAAGTCAAATTCACACTCCAAACAGTATTGTGGTGTTTCCAAACTCCTCTCCACTAAATGACAATATGCTTTTTGTGTGGACCAACTTTTACCTTATTTTATAATTTGAGTTGCATGGTCATTGAAGAGTATTGGTGATGGTGAATGTTATTGGAAGTGTTTATGTTCATGTTTCCTTACTAGAAAGAAAATGCCAAATACTATTTGTCTGAAATTTAAAACATTTTGAGTGCCATTTGATCAAGTGTGTACTAAAGACATCATGAACTCTAGAGTATAGACTCAGGAGAAATGTGAAGGTGCCATTGATAAGCATCCATGATTCTTTAGTGTTATATTTTTGAAAATACATAGGATTGAGATGTGAGAATTCCCTAGAGAAGCTGCTTTATTTTTGCATACATCACAAAATACTGAAAAAGGAATCTGGGGAAAATTACCACTGTCTGTATTGATCCACCCAGTATAGATCAATTTGAAGCAGTTGGGACTTTCTTTTGCATATGATGCAGGGATACTAAAGCAGCAATATAATTTCTCCATATTTCTTGAACATGTCTTTGACACTGTGTTTAATAAACTGTAGGAAAAGGTAAACTTTTGACTCCTGAACAATATGAAAAACTTGAAGAATTTGCTAAGAAACAAAACATTCCAAAAGAAAACATTAGAGAAGTTCTGGTTAAAGGTAACCCCAATGAATATTATTTTGGCCACAGAATCTCTCTCTCTCTCTCTCTCTCTCTCTCTCTCTCTCTCTCTCTCTCTCTCTCTCTCTGTCTGTCTCTGTCTCTCTCTCTCTGTCTCTCATAAATTCATGTATGAACATATACATATACATAATGTATATGTATATATTCATAATGAATCTAACTCTATCTATCTATCTATCTATCTATCTATCTATCTATCTATCTATCTATCTATCTATCTATCTATCATTTATCTATCATCTACTCAGTAAGATCCCTGATTCAGATTAAATAGATTCGTATGCAATCTTTCAGTTGCTACAAGGATCTGTTATCATATTCCTATGAAAATGTTTCTGTCAAATTTTACCCCATTGATATTCTTTTGCAGATATTTGTCCTCAATAATGACTTTCTGGAGGTGAGTAGAAACAGAGGCCATGATTTGTGCTTATTACATAAAAATTAGAGATAAGTATGTCACCAAGGAAAAAGTGAACTGAAAATTAGCAAAATCAAGACTGGGTATCATATGTTTTTTTTTCAATATGCGGAAGACTTTATTACCATCATTTATTTGCACATACATGCAATAATGTACCGTGATTTTTTTGCCTGCATTTTTTTTATTGAGAAAAGGAAAAAAAAACAAGTTTCCGCCTCCTCCCAGCCTCCCATTTCTC
>NW_004949241.1:440850-441416 GCF_000317375.1 Microtus ochrogaster | reverse complement strand
CATACATACACACCTGGAGAGAGATGGAGAGAAAGGTATATGTACATAGAACACTCACACACAGAGACAGACACATATACACTATGAATGTCTAATAAATTTGACATGTTCATTCTTATAGCTTTTCCATCAATAGTCATACAAGATGAAAACTTCTGTGTCTATTTCTCATTACTACCGTCTCTTTTGCATATATATTCATTGCTCACCATGTATTACCATGGCATGACACCAAAGCTTTATACTTTTGGGAAATTGATAAGTGATTTTTTAGATCTGCTTGAAGGGGAAGGAATACCCAACAGGGTGATCTCATAGGTCTTGACATGATGAATTCAGAGAATAAGGAAAGTATCTGTACCTAGGATTCATTGTCAGGTTTAAAGAGTATTATGATGAGATGGGCAAAATTAATTACTATAGGAATATCTTTACACACATTTGTCATATGATAATGAATCAGAGATGATTGATAGAGTTGCGGTAAATAATAATGTTTAGTCAACAGGTGACATCAAACAAAGTAAGAAGATGAGGGACACTCATTTTGAAATGTTTCTGTTATT
>NW_004949241.1:435303-436835 GCF_000317375.1 Microtus ochrogaster | reverse complement strand
TTTTTTTGTATAACAATGATTCCTTAGAGTATAGTTTGCTGTCAAAATAGGAAAGGCAGATGCAATCTTCTCTGTGGGCTTGTAACAAAGAAAAAAAGATATTAGAGTTGCTCCATTCAATTTCCTGAAGTCTAAAGATATAACAAAATC
This sequence comes from Microtus ochrogaster, assembly GCF_000317375.1. Classification (NCBI taxonomy): domain Eukaryota; kingdom Metazoa; phylum Chordata; class Mammalia; order Rodentia; family Cricetidae; genus Microtus; species Microtus ochrogaster. Next base: position 436,685 of record NW_004949241.1, on the reverse strand, counting down.
AAAGTACTTTCAATATTTATGACCAACATATTTTAATATTAAACAATGCTGTTGGATGGAGGCCACTTGTTGGTTCCTGGCTGCTCAGCCCCTGAAAGAATCACACAGGAACTATATTATTTTAACCACTCCTTGGCCCTGTAGCTCTAACTTCTTATTTGCTAACTCTTACATTTTAATTTAACCCATCTCCATTAATCTGTGAATCACCATGAGGTTGTAGCCTACCATGAAAGTTTCAGTACATCTGGCTCTGCAGCAGCTACATGACTTCTCTCTATGTCCTTTGTTCTCCCAGCACTCAGGCTAGCTTTCCATGCCTACCTATGCTCTTCCCTGCTATATGTCCAAAACCTTTTCTTTTCTAATCAATGCTACAAAGGGAAATCCCACATCACTTCCCCATTTCTGTTTAAATACAAAGGAATGTTTTAACTTTAACATAGTAAAATTACATATTAACAAAACAAGTATCAAGAAAGAATTACAGTTACAATATTTATATCTATTTTATTTTTCATCATAACTAAGGCAAACTATAAATATAATTGTCTATTCTTCCACTCCTCAAAGATTCTGGTAGAATATAATATTACCTAAGTAAACAGAAAGTACATTTTAAGCAACAGCCAAAACTCCAGGATTGACAGAGACATCTTGCTGCCAGGACAGTAACTCAAAGTTCTTCTGTACCTTTGGGGCATCCATTTTCAGTCTACAGGCCCATAGTATCCAGCAGACTTTTCCATGAAGCAGAAAATTGCAAAGATAGTTTCACCAATATTCGCAATTTCTTAGTCCCTTTCTTCTGTGTCCTGCAGAATATCTGGCAGACTCTTGCATGTAGAAGGAACCCCAGAAGATCATCTCACCTTTATGAAAGTTCAGCAGCCATTTCTCTGTGCTCCTGCATGTCTAGTTCATTAAGCAGTCCAGGCAAGAGCAGTTTCTTGCTCCAATTCCATAAGGAACCTCTTTGATGTCCATCTTCCTCTCGAAGTAGTTGGTGTTGTCAGGAGCAGATGTGTATCACTGACATTAAAAGTTTTAAGTTCTTAAAAGATTTTAAATGCCATATTCTGAAGGTCTCTGAAAGATTTAAAGAATACCTATCTAATAGAAATATATCTCTATATATTTAGAAAACCTAACTAACATGACAACAAGCTTGACTATATTTCTTAATTATGCATTATATTTTAAAATGAGCTGCACAAACACAATACTTTAACCAAGAGCAGAAATATACATATAACAAAATTGACCTTAAGTTTGTATCAATAAACCAAGATCCATACCAATGCAAATCTCTATAGCATACACCCCTTTAAATATAAAAGAACATTTATAAACTCTTTTTGGGACTATGGGCATAGTTATTC